>NW_009600855.1:22732-60923 GCF_000690535.1 Cariama cristata
CTGCTGTCATCACCTCAAACTCTTCCATCTTTAAAGTCATCTTCCTTGATACGCATTCTGTTCTTGAGCCAATTGCTTCTAGAGTCAAAAGTGTAATTTCTTAGGAGCAGCGGATCAAACCTGAGGCCTGCTTTACTCAGTTAAATGTCTCAACCACCCATAAGATATACTGTCACACTTTCTACAAATGCTTCTCCCGCCTTATCCCACTGCCTCACCCTGGTCATTAGGAATAATAAATATTGTATTTTCCTACTAGATAGTTGCAGACTTGACAAGAGAAATGGCTCATACACATTCAGTGAGTTAACTCTTTTAGGTGGTAGATGGGTTCCTGAACCTCCACACAACAGGAATCTTCTGAATTTGCAAAAATTTTCTTCCCACAAGGCCATTATCTAGTCAGGCCCTTTCTGCTACATTTGACAAGAAAATATCACTTAGTTTTTTGCATATGTGCAGGAGGAAATAAAAGATGATGTTTTTTTTCCTGTATTTTTCTCATCATGCCTAAAAGACTGGTCACCTCAGGGTGTCAAGCAAAAGAACATCTGATTTCTAGATGAGAGTTATTGTTAACAGTCCAGGGCACTCCCTACAATGTTTGAAGCACAAAGGCTACAAAAGAATTTGTGGTTTCTTAGCTCATCAAAGGAAAGAAGCAAATACTCACAAAAGAGAATTCAAAACCTGTGTCCGGTACTAAAGCATTAATGGAATTAAACCTATTTCTCCTTGCCGTAGTGAGTTAAAGCTCTTCCAGTAAGGAACAGGTAAGAATCAGTTTTAGATGACCAATTGTCTAACGCATCTAATTCTTCCTTCTTCTCTTTGCACCTCTGTATCAATTGCAAAGTAAACAACTTATTTATAGAACAGGCTTCCACCTCTTCTTCATAACCTCCTCATCCTTCAAAATTCATTCTAAGATGTGTTCATTACAAAAAAAAAACCACACCAAATTACTATTTTCTCCACATTATCCCTTACCTGAATATGTTGATATATCCTGATCTACCTTTACAGTTTTCAGAGTTAATTTCAGTCTTCGTATGTGAAGACTGTAAGTTAATATTATTAAAGTACCTTAATTAGTTGATAATACATACAGATAAGTCTTACCTAGCAAATCCATTTTCTTACAACTGACTTATCCCTAAAGACAGCATTGTCCATATTATATCACTCTATTTCAGGTAAGCTTCTCATGATTTTTTGGGCTCCTGGTAAAAAGAAAAGGTAATCTCTGCATGATGAGATTCCTCTATCTTAATTTTGGTTTGGGATACAGTTTGCGACAAACACATCTGAATTTTGGTACATACATATAAGAGTCTATAAGTCAAGCCAGGCAGTATCAAAATTTCCGCTATAGTCAGTGAGTATGTAGGGAATACATGAGCAGAACCTAGAGATCAGTTCTGCTGACCTCAGATAAACAGTCAGGGCTTCACCGAATTGCCCACGCAGAGAAGTCTAGCATCCTGGTGGAAAAAGACCTGGAGGTGTTGGTGGAAAGCCAGCTGAACATGAGCCGGCAGTGGGCCCAGGTAGCCAAGAAGGCCAACAGCATCCTGGGTTGTATCAGCAACAGTGTGGCCAGCAGGACCAGGGAAGTGATCGTCCTCCTGTACTGGGCACTGCTGAGGCCGCACCTCGGATCCTGTGTTCAGTTTTGGACCCCTCACTACAAGAAGGACATTGAGCTGCTGGAGTGAGTCCAGAGAAGAGCAACAAGGCTGGTGAAGGGTCTGGAGAACAAGTCTTATGAGGAGCAGCTGAGGGAGCTGGGGGTGTTTAGTCTGGAGAAGAGGAGGCTGAGGGGAGACCTGATCGCCCCCTACAACAACCTGAAAGGAGGGTGTAGCGAGGTGGGGGTCGGTCTCTTCTCCCCAGTAACTAGCAACAAGACAAGAGGAAATGGTCTCAAGTTGCACTAGGGGAGGTTCAGGTTGGATATTAGGAAGAACTTGTCACATAGGAGTGCACGTAATGTCCCTGGTGCACGTAATGACACCTACCATAGGCAGTTCTGAACTCAATCCTGCTGTGCTATATGTAAAATCAAGTTCAAGTACTTTCTCACAGGTCAATAAATATCAAAGTGGACAGTTTGATTTGCAGTGTAGGCACACCCTAGCAATGATTTCTGGACAACTGTTTTGGTTTATCACTGATCTTAACAAGCACTTGTCCGAAAGAAATCAATTAAATCTTCTTTTAGTTTAGGTATACCTTCTTTGCCTGGGGGTGGCAGGAATCCCAACCTAGCATCAGACAATGCTGCTAAGGCTTTTCTCCTCTACCATTGAATCTCTGAGTGACATTTTTTGCTATTATCTTTACTTTTACATGTTGCATAGATGGCATTTGTTTTCTTTAGAAAGTACCTCAGAATTCAATCTGTAACAAAAAAGGAATTACACAGGGCAAAAGACCTCAAAGAATTTATTGTAAATATCCTGACATGCTACCTACAAACACGTTTTTTCTGATTTTTATTTGGTATTTTACATGGACTGCTGGTGCTATAAATAGGGACTTAATGAGGTAGCTTTGTGTGTATTGGAACTGAAATTCCTACACGTAGGAATCTTATGGTTTGCTATAAGCTCCAAACTTCTGGTGTTTAATAGTAAAACTTTGCAGGCTTTCCCTCAGCTTCACAGTCCAGTAGAGCAGCTCCTCTTCCTTCTTTCCCATGACCTTAGCTGATTTTATGAATGATTAGATGGAAAAGAAAACAGATTTGTCTTTGTGCTCTTCAATTTACTTCTACTCAATATGAAGAAGATAAGCAGGTGTCTTTTGCAAATAACGAAGCTGTATTGGAAGATACTTCCTGTCCAAACTGGCTTCTTGGTCTTTCAAAACTTTATCCTCTGGGACTTCACAAAAAGCTGTGAATTATTAGTAGGTTGCCAACACTATCATTTATACCTGCTGTCAAAGTAAGCCTTCCTGCTTTAGGCACAGAATAAATTACAACCCTCAGTGGTTGAACTCAAAATGAAAGACAAGACACTCTATCTCTTCATAAGTAAATGTTTCCTTTTCTGTCTGATCAGGTAGTTTTCAGAACTCTGTTCACTTTGGGGATGTATCTCAATAATGATTTTTGCCAGCTATAATTCTCCTTCTGCTATTTGGTCTCATGATAATGTACCCATGTCATCATTTGGTTGTAAAGAGTAGCTATTTCTTTGCTTTTTCCTTAGTTCTGATTGATGCCTTTCATCATCTGCGGAAGTATTATTCCACTATCTTTCTGTCATTTCTTAGTAGTAGTGCTTCCCTCCACTCTTTTAGCCATGATAACTGCCTTTTTAACAACTATTTTGACCTGAGCTACTTTACTGATAATGACCTTGCTCTGGTCAAATATGAAATCCTGTTTCTTCATATTTTTATATTCTTGCCAGACCTCTCAAGATAAGCTATTTCCTATTGCAAAAATATAAAGATTTTGTTAGTGTCCATTTCATCTGGTTAGGTCAGCAGGTCCCTGTCAATCAGTGTTGACTAATAACAGTCGTTGACTTTTCTTCTTCTGCAGCTTCCTCTTTCCTGATAGTCACCAAAGAAGTGAAGAGCAGCCTGGACCTCTGTTCACTTGCTGAACTCAATTTCATTTTTGTTATCTTCGAATAGTCTATTACTAAGTGAAGCTTCTCTGTGTAATTTAGATATAAATCTTCCTTAGGCGCTTTAACTTGATACTGTTGAAATTAATGGGAAAATTATCATGTATTTGCTCATTTTCAAAGTGGTGGTGTATACAAATGCCTGCTTATGAATGTCAAAAATGAAGATGTGTAGAAGTGCACACATATGCACAACATCTCTAAACTTTCACAGCTGAATGTTTATGTTTATATATCTAAACAAAGTGGCTTTGTTGCATGAGTGTGAGATGAACTAGATATATTAATTTTAAATCTGGTAAGATTTTCAATTTATTTCTCTAGATTTTTTTAGTATCTGCAGAGGAACATGATGATGTGACACATTTTTTATTTACTGTTTTTGTTTCTCTTATAGTCATTAAAATGACTATATATATTAAAATATTCAATAATAAGATAACATTGTTTCATCATGCGCTAAGACATGATGAGAAGGAAGTGAGGCCCACTAACCCCTTCTAGTCAAGGCTGGAACCAGGACACTGACCAAGGTGTAAACATGATTCCTCCCTAGGGAGGGTAGAACTTTTTATAGCGTATGTGCATTTTCTATGAGACTATCTTTGTGTAAAAATCTGATGCAGTCATGGAAACACAGGAATCAACATCTTCTACAAGAAGCTTACTGTCTAGTGCTTATCTCGGTGCTTAGAATATTTGCTCAGAAAGTGGGATCCTTAGTGTTACCTACTTCCTCCACAGGCTAACCAATGTTGAGTCCTCAAATCCTGCATCCTCAGCAAATGACATAGCCTCCGTGCCATAGGACCTTTGTCTTCCATGGCAGTATTGGCCACAGATGTGGAAATGAAAGAAAAAAATTAAGGCCCAAGAATGATCAGTGAAGTAAGAAATACCTGGAAATCTCACATATTTGTCCTATGTATGCAACAACTTTTGCAAAAGCATTCAAACAAAAGCGGTACTTACTGTTGCACTGAAGGAAAAAGTGTGCCACACGCTCTTTGACATACAGTATCATTCTCATTGTTTTGTCAGCCTTTACTTCTGCCAATGAAAGGGCAACAAAAAGCAGAAAGAATATATATTAGTCAAAGGAGTGATGGAAAATAGGGCAAGCTTTAGAAGTATATCTCATGGGAAATAAATGCAGAAGGAAACACTGGCCCAATGACAAACAAGCAAGGCTGAAATCACTGCCAAAAAAGAAAGAAAAAAAAAAAATCAGAGAGGCTGGACTGTTATAAATGTTGATCTTGAACAAGAAGAATGAAGGCAAGAAGTGTCAACAATTAATTGGCAATAAAGGCTTATAAAAAGAGCTTTTGCTCAAAAGCTGATAAGGAAGTGGCTATTCCTGTAACACAGGCTGAATTTTTACTAGCTACCCGAGGTGAAACAGTATCATACTGGATTGCACAGCTAGTAAAACTGGCATGTGTCTTGTACATCTCTTGTGTGTCATGACATGCTGTGTTTTCGAGACACTTCTGATGTGAGCCGTGGAGAAGGCTAGGCTCCATATATAGAGAACTAGTCAATAGCCTGAATAAAACCCCAAAATTGACCTGAGTAAAACATCAAATAAAGCCTGTGGCCAGATGCTGTCTTTGGGACTAAAGCAATCTGTGACAGTCATTTGGCTAAGTGACTCTGGAGAATTTTACCAAGATGAATGTTGAAGCCATCAACCATTGTCATTCTGAATGCCCTTATTTTTTTCTGTCTGAATGAAGATAAATCGACTTAAGTACAGAAGTAATCAATGCTCTCTACTCATCTGGAAAGCAGAATTATTCCTGTTTAAAATATTTACCAGTGAAGCTGGGTACTTTACTTTCAATCTGGTATTGGAGGTAGAAGACCTTCACCCTTCACTTTGTCGTGGGTATCAAAGTTCCATTATATTTTCATCACATACCCTAGAGAAATTAGAATTTTTATACTTGACAGAGAAAAAAAAAATTTTTTTTGTCATTGAAAAAGAGTTTTTTGATTTCAAGATTTGGTTACAACTACAGTCTCAGTAAAATAGAAAAAATAATGCAATATTTATTTTCTGGGTTTAGATTGCTTCATAACTATGCATTAGTATGAAACCCTCTAGGCTGATATTTTAGGAATTAAGTTATTCCTGTGTCCTCAGAATTGATAGTACAAGATTGGAGACACGGTTCTGTCAAAACACTTCAATCCTGCCTACTGAGTAATGCTGCACGATCTATTGAGTGACATCGCCAACTGGAGAAGGAGTGATATCCTTAAATGTTGAAAATAACATCTTTGATTTGCCCATTGTGTGAGACAGAAAGGTGGTCCCTTGCTTTTGCTCTTTCAGGGTTTTGCATTTTTACTAAAATTGGAGACATTGACTCCTGGACTGTGAAGTCCACATGCTACACCATCATTATGTTATACAAATCCTTTTGATTCTTATGGCATAGAAGAAATTGGATGCATGTATATGCTTACTGCAAAGACTGTATCTAAAAGCTATAATACTGCATTTTTGATAAAAGTTTATTCTTAATGAAAGACAATTTTAAAATCCCACTTTTGCAAGCTGACATCTTACTCTTCTTTTTTTCTCTTTGCTTTTTTATGGCCAGTTTCTCCTCAAGAGATCTGTTTCCATGTGGTTTGTTTCCATGAAACAATCCTTTTAAAGCATCAGAACAACTTGATCACAATTTAAAAATGTAATGAAAATGTTTACAGCTACAGTAACCTGGGGAAGATGTTGAGTAATGTGTAGCAGATAAAATCTTTGACAGTTTCAGAGTTAATGTCCTTGTTTATACAATAAGCATACCAAAAGTTAATAATTTTTCACTGTCTACACTAGATATTAAAATTCTCTGATGATTCTTCTTAATCTTAAAGTTTGAAACAAGAGCGGAAAATGACATGAATCCATTTTCAGGAGAATGAATATAACAAAAGATAGGGATATATCTCGGTAGCGTAAAAACAACGTCAAAATGTGTGTCTTTGATTTCTAAGACTTTAAATAAATGGAATGCTCAGAAGGAAATGAGTTAGACCTTCCCCCTGTTGAAGTCCATAGAATATTGTGCTTTATTAAATAAACTTATTAACCAAAATATAATTTTTTTGCACTATCCTATAATTTGTTAAAAATTGTACTTTGATTCTGTTCACTGTGCTGAAGAATCTAAATACCTCAGTGCCAATTAAGAGGAATAATTTTCTGGCTAGTTAGGAACCATTTAAGCAAGATGCATCATCTTCCATTTCCATCTCCTTTCTACTTTTGGTAGGTCTGCTATAGTTTGAAGGTGCAACACTTTATGGTAAAGCTCTTAGGAAGCGGTAATGAGCAAAGCTGTGAGAGAACATAGACATGCTCATTTATCATCTCCGATTTGTAATCTATTTTACTTGTATATAAGCATTATATGTGAAAAATGAACTTGTGTCTGGTGAGAATACCATAATAAAAGCCGCCTGATTCCTCCACCTTCTGCTGCTCTTCAGAAGAGGGTTTTTTTTCTCTCTTTTTTTTTTTTGTTTTTGTTTGATTTTAATATTGGTGCCACCATGTAGCTATCAATAGGACCTGCCTGCTGCTTCCTAGGTGAAGTTCAAAAAGATTAAACAGTTTTTATGACAAAATTGGACCGACCCTGCAGTCAACACTCACATAAGTACTTGGCTCATTTTCATAGTGGGTTTTTACCATTCACAATGTACTTGTGAGTATTTCTAAGTGTTAGTGCTTTAGGAGTTCTCAGTGTGTTGTTAGACTTCTCCAGGAAGCTGATTAGGATGTCCGAGTCTGGTGGCAGGAAAGTATCTCCATTGATAGGTATCTTGTCTCTTTTTACTTCTTCCCTCATCATTCAGCCGCTTCCCAATTCCTAGGATGTGGGAGTGCAACAAGGATAGAAATAGCTTTCACTGCAGTGAATGCCACACCACTACACAGGATGCTCTTCCCCAAAGAAATGGAAAAGCCACTGCCAGGGGAAACACTGTGTTTAGTCATTCAAGAAGGAAGGGAAAATGTCAGGGGCTTTTCTGTCTTCAGAAGTAGAATAATGGCTTTACCTGGATCAGGAGGAAAAAGGAGAGGACAATCAAACTGAGAGCCTGCCATATGGAATTATTTTCTTCCTGCCTTTGAGATGGTGGGATTTAATTTTACCTGGAAAACTGAGGAGTCTTTAGTTGCACCTGACTGTTCTCTTTACCTCTCCCACTTTACATCCATTTCTGCTACCAATGAAGTCTCTAACAGTGGTGGGCAGAAATCTCAATCCTTGAGAATGGTGGGCAGCTGGGAAAGTCCATCAGATACCTGTGCTGATCCTATCCCCAGCTACCATGACACTACTGCACCATAGCTGAGGGCAGACTGCATTGGGGATTTAGAATTGCACAGTTTAGAGTGGCCTAAATAATTTTTTTTTTTTTTTCTTGGAGGGTAGAGGGGTTGTATATGCTAGAGTGCCCTGTAGCAGTGGCACTGCTGAAGTAGTGCAGTTTGAAGCTGGTATCATCAGTGATTCTGGCAGAAAGAGTTTTAGAACAGTCAATATGTAACTGACAGCAGTAAGAAAATCAAAGGCTAAACTGTAATTCTGAGAAGCGACATTTCTGTACAAGGTATTAATTCAAATGTATGGCCACAGCTTACTGCTTTACTGTTAAAAGAATAAAAACAACCCTGGATATAACAGATGGGGTCATAGTGGTGACGATCTTCGTGTATTAGTGAGCAGAATCTCACTGGCTTGGAATGTGAGTTTATAATTCAATGTCTGGGCTACTGACACCTCCAAAGAAGATTGATTTCATTCTGATTTTATGTAAAACAACCAGAAAAGGAGAAAGTGAAAATAAGAGTAGATTATTTAACCTTTTACCCTGAATATAAATCCCTGAAGAATGCAAAGAGCATCCATGAAGATCTCCTATAATAAGGCATGAGAATTTTTCTTGTTGTAATATGTCTCATCAGGAAAATGAAAGCAATCAACATGGTGGTCTGCAAAAGCTAAGGAAATCTAATCACTAGCTGAACTGCTTAGCAAATGGTCCATATTAAGTGGTTCAATTCAGAGTCGCTTAGGGATGACAATACAGTAGCAAGTGAAGGAGAGACTGGGTAGTCAAATCAGAAGAAAAATGATCAGTGGTACTTAATGGAGGAAAACTGATACAATCATGATTCCTTAGCAAATGGACCTTAAATGCAACAGCACCTGCATGTTAAAATATGTTATGAGAAACCTCACGAATAGTATTCTCACTGTCTACATGTCGAGATGCCATGTTTATTCAGTTTTACCTTCCAGCTGTGACTATCTATGGCAACAGAAAACTCACTGTAACAAATGTCAGTGGAATTGGGGCTCCTAAATTTCTTGAACACTTTTGAAAATTATGTACTTAGACCATTAGAGGCAATTCCAAAAAAGATAGAAAAATATTGTCTGGTTAAGTTATGGCCTGGTTTTGGCTGGGATAGAGTTTAATTTTCTTCACAGTAGCTGGTATGGTGCCATGTTTTGGATTTGTACTGCAAACAGCATTGATAACCCAGGGATGGTTTAGTTCTGGCTGAGCAGGGCTTACCCAGAGCCAAGGCCTTCTCTGCCTCTCACCCCACCCCACCAGCGAGTGGGCTGGGGGGGCACAAGGAGTTGGGAGGGGGCACAGCCAGGACAGCTGACCCCAATGACCCAAGGGATATCCCACACTGTATGATGTCATGCACAACAGTAAGAACTTAGGGCAAGATGTTCAGAGTTGTGGTGTTTGCCTTCCCAAGTGACCGTTACTTGTGATGAAGCCCTGCTTTCCAGGAAATGGCTAAACGTCTGCCCATGGTTATGAAGTAGTGAATGAATTCCTTATTTTCCTTTGCCTGTGTGCACAGCTTTGCTTCATTTATTAAACAACTATTATTGCTTTGTTGCATTATCTCAACCAACAAGTTTTCTCACTTTTGCCCTTTGAATTTGCTTCCCCATCCCACTTGGGGGGAGTGAGCAAACAGCTGTGTGGAGCTTAGCTGCCTGCTGGGCTTAACTTACAACAATGCCATAACTGCCTATAAAATAGGCACCTACTGTAGCAATGCAACCTACACTGTTTATATAAAGCAATCACGTTGCCTGCATTGTTGATGGGTGACTCTGAAGGCATTGCAGAACACCTCAGAGCTTTCCAAATCCTTACGAGAGCTAATTCATAAGAGCTGGGTGCAAGGGAGTAACCAATTCCCCAAAACTCTCTGCAAGCTTCGGAGAGACATTTGGGTTCCACTTCATCAACGGTAAAATCTGTTTTTCTGCTTGAAGCACCTTTAGGTATTTCCAAGTAAGTGTTGAAAATAACTTATAAAGTAAATTGATTTGAGACTTCAAATACTGTTCTTTGAGGAGACTGCCCCACACCACTTCTGATCCTCAAGGTTAAAACTATGTCATTTATGGAGATTTAAGGCAACAGAAGAATTGTGCTTTCACTGAGACTTGGCCAGATTTGACACATTTATTCTCTCACAAAAATACATACACATTTTCAACATGATTTCAGTCCTAAATTCTTGTATAATTTGCATAACACTATCTACTTTTTCTGCAGTGTATAATGAAGATGGGAAAAGAAAAATGAAGGGAAAGAAAACAAACAAAGAAAGAAATGAACAAAATAATGGCAAACTCCACATTTACAAATGATCAAATGGTGCTTTGTCACCGTTTAAGGCTGGGCTGGCACTTAAAGTGGATGGCAGATGCTTTCTATTAACCCATTCTGCCCGTGGAGGGGAAGGAAAGGAGAAAATGGAGAGACTTAACGCATTGGAAGTTAAAACTACTTTAATAAAACAGTAACAATGAAAAAGAGTATAATAATATTATTATTAATGCTAATAATAATAGAAATAAATGTATACAAACCCAATATTGAGCTTCCAAATAATGCACAGGGAATTGCAGGCCACGGTGGCTCATGCCGCTCCTTCAGCATGGTGGGTACCTGAATGTCCCAGACTGGACTCTGCAGCCAACAGGAACCTAATTCAGGAGTGCACGGATCAGGGTCAGAGCCAGGAGAATGCGCAGGGTCCTACAGGGATGCTGGCCATGAAGGAAGAGACTGACCCTCGTGATCTCTTAGCTTTATACTGAGGATGACGTGGATGGGATGGAATACCTCGTTGGTCAGTTTTTGGTCACCTGTCCCATTTGCACTTTTCCACAGGTGCGACCCTTTTACAACTTTTCACTTGTTTAGCAAAAGAAAGCCAGCAGTGGCCTTGGTTCTCATAGGGATAAGTATAAACGTGGGCCTTTCTGCATACCAATCGCACCATTACTTTAGTAACAAATATAAACATGCAGTGTTATCAACTCTGAAAGCAGACACTGTCTGAAAAACATGTAACTGCACTTTCTGAAAGTGCAGTTACTTAGAAGAAACTTAACTGAAAGAAAAACTCCTGAAAGAAGAAACCATCCTGTTTTAGCCAAACCAGGATATGCTTTAAGTATTTTCATTCTCTCTCTGTCCCAAAAGTCCTGGTGCTAGAGTTTTTTATAACAAAAAAAAAATTCTATGTCTCAAAATATATCCTTTCTGTGAAGTCTTTTGAAGTCTAAAGAAAGACACTGACGTAAACGAAAGCAGAGGAAATTCAATTCCATTTAAGACTATTCACAGCAGAAAATGTTACTGATTTTATTTTTTTTTCTATATATATGATGACAACTTAATTTAATTACTATGTATGAATGAGGTATCTCTATTTCCTTTCTTGGGGGAATTTTTCAATATTGTTAGGTGATCACAGAAACTGGAAGCATTCTATTATAGTGTGATTTTAGTGCACAGAATATTCACATGCAAAATGAATAGTTTAGGAAATGTCTAATTAGCTGAATACCTAAAATATGAACCAGTTAACAGTCCAGAACATGTTTAATTGTCTATTTCCAATTAAAGACAATTACAATGCCAATTATTTATGGATAATTTAACAATGGTTGCTACCATATGTAACATTTTGAATTAGATGTCGCAGATACAGTTATTGTGGTTCATCAGAACATCCTATTTTACGTATTTATTTTTCAATGCATTGTAAGTAACTGGTTTCTAAATGTTACTCTGCACCTCTCTTACTTTAATTAGAAATTTTTCTCCTAAGAAAACAAGCAAGTGTTCTTTACTGGTTGATTGAAACTGTTTGGAAATTTCATCCTTCAGTGATTTTGTGACATACTTTTGAAGTGGGAAACGGCTGAAAAAGTCGATGCAGTGATTATGGATATTATTAATGGTGGAGGGCAATCCAAATGTGGCATGAAAAGAGTTCAAAAGTGAAGATATAGGACAGGAAAAGAAAGGGAAACATGTATTTTAAAACAAAAGAAACATACAGATCGAATTATGTTTTGGCTTATGCTTATAGAGGTTTTCTAGATGTGAGGGGGTTTTTGTACATAATGCTGAACACGAGATACTGAAAAATATTGTCTAGATCTTTTACTTACTGAATTGAGATTTCTCATCATCTGTATTTATCTTCAGAACTATTTTTGATTCTCACCAAAAAAATCAGCTTTGTATTTCAAGGACAACTTTTTTTTAAAAAAGTAGTTTTATTTTGCTTTGTTGCATAAAACCCTGAAAGGGCTAGAACACAAATAAAGAAAAGAGAAAACGTTAGGCTTCTTTGCTGAACACATCTCTAGTTTACGCAAATCCAATTTAATTCCACCAATGCTGTAATCTACAGCCTGGAGGCTCAGCTATCTGTAATCGAAAGCTAGCCTCACCAGGCCTGGTCCTGACCCCCACCTGTGGGCCCACCTGCGGGCCTGTCCCCAGGGAGGTGCCTGAGGTTGCCCCAGTGTCCCCCCATGGTTGCCCTGCTCCAGGCTGGGGAGGTGGGAAAGGCCCTGGCTGACCCAGGGAGTCCCTGATGTTTCCAGCTCCCAGGGAGCCGCCAGCACCTGCTGTGCCCTGCCCCAAACCCTTCTCCCTGGTCTCTGCAACTGTTGTTAAGGTGTGAGAAAGTGCGTAAGGTAAAGGCACGGAAGAACAGCAAAATTAGAGACAGAAGTGTAATTGCTCAGACCAGAATAGTTAGCAGCTCAAGTATTTAAGAGGAATAGTAACATAAACCTTAAGAACAAAACCCCAGGGCACTAGAAGATGGCAGCTCAGCAACCTTGAGGATTTGTCTCATCTAAAGAGCCCTCACAGAGTCTGGCTCGTCTTCACTTGATTGAGGACTGCCTGAATAGCAAAGGCTCATTGGATGTCCCATCAGGGGTTGTGAGCATATTAATATTATGCTAATTCATTAGCCCAGGCTGTCAGTTGTGTGCATTAGCCAATAAATAATTGCTTTGTCCTGTTAAATTGTCTGTATCCAGTTTGTTTATGTTTTCTTTCCAAGTGGTAGAAGTAACTCAAAAAAGTGAGCCAGAGATGGAGTACTAAGATACTTACTAATCTTTAGGCATAGATTGAAAAAAACTTTTTACATAAACTACTGATGGTGCTGTTCTAATTTATTTAAGCATAGTTATCTTCATTGCAATCAATAATCTATGTGGATTTATGAGAAATTTAAAAAATATTTTATCAATGAAGCACATTCAATCAATAATTCTGATCTTTTCTGATTGCTAGGAATAGTAAATTTCAGTTTTATCATCAATATATTTGAGATAAAGATATTTCAAATTTTCACATAATTTCCAGATTAAAAGCTTGACTGACTTTCATCGTATTTATATCCAGTCCAGATAGAGTGGAGTTATAACGCCTTCTCTGTCTGAATGTTCATAGTACATTATGTAACAGTTCTGATTTTGCTCAAAAACCTTCTTGTATCTTAACAAAATGCCCTGTATTTCTTATGAAACCTGTATCTCTCAGAAAGTCTTAGCCTGCTTGGAAATTTTGCATCAGAATGAACAATTCAGTTGGGTAGACCAGAAAAGTGAATTTGTTCTCTTTTAAGACTAATTATGCGGAATTTTTTTTAAACAGCAATGTGATCAATATATGCAAATTAAACTTGCATAGCAAGAGTCCTTTCTGTCAGTGCCCTAAAACTGAGGTAGTAAATTAATTGAGTTAATTACTCAATTACTTAATTACTCCCACGACATGGGAGTGTGTCGTCTACAACAGAAATTTGTGTAGATACAGAAAATCTCTTGCTTGAACTGGAGAGGACAATGAATATTACCTAAACAGTCAGTATGAAATATTGACTATAAGAAGACTAATCGAAAGAATTAAAATTTCCTATGAGCAGTTTTAGTTTTCTCTAAACATCAAGAATTTAAAAATGTGAACACAAAAAACACTGACTTCTTTTAATCAAAACCAGATTTATATCTAATACAGTAAGCAGAGTACTGACTTCTGAGAGTATTAAATAACAAGGGGACTGGAAAAAATAATTATTAAAACTTGCCTTAGGGAGGAAAATGATTGAGTTGATCTAATTGCTTGTTTTATTTTTTTTAGGTTTAATCACAGTCTATACATTTTTTTCTTCCATTAATAAAGAATGTATTCTATTTTTAAAATGGGTATTCTTTGAAACGAAAGGAAAAAAATCCCACAACTTTTTTTCTGGAAAACAAAGATCTAAGCTAGGCTTACTTCTATTGATTGCTCTCTCATTTCTTCACTCTGAAAGTGTGCATGACAAGATTAAACACAAATGATTTATGATCCTCTTATCTTTACGAAAGCTGAAGAGAAAATGGTTAACATTCATCCAAATGAAATAGGAATTTGAGATTTGAATTCTTAGTGAGAGGTAAAAGCATGGCTGAGTAACTGTGGACTAGACACAAATCCACAAGAAATCTTTCTGCAGCAAACAGAAAACTTGGTCAAATTGCTAGCACAAAGCTTAAAACTTTTATGCTCAACAAAGTAAATGCTAAGAAATCTGTCCTTTGAAGTCATTATCTATTTTTAATTCAGAAAGTCATTTCTATGTTGGCTTCATCTGACTCCCAAATAGAAGATGGAATTGGGATGGCTAGTGGGATGGCTAGTGGCATTACTGATGTTAGCAGCCCCGGCTCTTGAAAGGCTGCTCTAGCTGTGGCACAACGGCTTGGACCATGCCCGCTCGCAGTTCAGTGTTGGGCTGTGGGAGTGCCTGCCTGGAAGGGTGCGAGTTGTCAAATCAGGATTACAAACACGTATTCCTTATTTTGTCAGCCTCACAAATCCCTGAGGAGATAGCATACACAGAAACCTGAACTGTGATTATTCTCAATTTATAATGGAAACATTGGACTCTGGTTGAAGCCTGATGGTGTTCATTGTTTGTACTTATTTATTAGAAATAGGGCCAAACACTCAGGGAACATTTATGTTATGATGTTTTATTCTGTTTTTCTGTATCTTTTTTCATTAATCCATGATACTTCCCATTAACAACCATTGTTATTTCTTAAGTTTTCTAAGTGATTTAAACAGGCTTCAGCTCTTAGCTAGTGGCTCTCTAATAACATATATATGCAGTTCTTACAATGCAGCTATCTTTGATGAAAGTCATCTATAATGTTATACTTAAATCAGAAACACAAACAATCATGTTTCTTGACTTGCTGAAACTTAATCAGGTGTGCCTTTCACCTCCCATAGAGATTTACAAAGCAAAGAAGATGTAAGAGCTGGTACATCTTAGCATTGCAGGAGTAGTAAATTGAAGGGACAGCATCAACCCGCAGTAGATGAAGACCAGGACTGTTATGTTTTGAAATTATGTTGCCATTGTAAATTACTAGAAAAAGAGAAAAGCAGTGAAAATTCTGGTTCTATACAACTTACAGTTTTGTCACTTTTCTAGTATTTGTCACTTTCCTTAGTATTTTAATTAATTCTATACTGTCATTTTTAACTTTTTTTTTTTTTACATGATATCTCAATTTGTTTTTGGAACACAGTTATTTATATAGAAGTATTGGAATATTTGCTCCTAATGGAAAAATACATGCAAAGCACGTGCTTTAAATTTACATACATGAACAGTTTACCAAGCTTTTTATATTTAAACACATGCATACATTAGTTTACATAAACATTATGTAAATCCCTAATTCCTACTTTTTCTTAACTACAATATTTGTTGTTTGGAGTTTCACTTATACCTGAGATGAGGTTCATTGGATACAAGTACCAGCATTATTCTTCTACCTGTTTGCTTGCAATTGTTAAATGCCTTTCCACCTGTCACAGCTAGTAAATATTAGCAAATTACATAGTAATTTCATTATTCAGATGAAGGTTTATTCATTTTGGTTAACATTTGGGAACCAACAAAAATATCTAAGCTGAGATAAATGCGCCTTATGTCCCTGCTATAATCAGTGGAATGGTAGGAAACTCAAAGACAGATTCGCGTTCCTTTGTAGAGTACTTTGGTTTTCTGAAGCAGGAGCTGGCAGCCACTGCCTCTGTCACTTGTTTCTTCTGTTTCATTGTTGCCTCCGGCAAAATACTGTCTTTGTAAGGGCTCCAAATTGATATCCTTTCTCCTATCCTTTGACCAATCTTCAAAGTGCCTTATTACAACTTTACTATAAGTAACTTTCAGGAGCTCAGTAGTGAACAGCGCAGCCAAAATACCCTATAATCCCATTAACTCTTCTTTAACTGGAAACCTGAGAAGCAGGCATCCACCTTAATTAGGAGTTTTCAGCTCAAGGAAATACAAAACTCTTCAGAGAAGTTAGATAAATTACCCAGCGACAGATCATGCTCTACTGTATTTTGAATCCACTTACTACATGAAATGGCACAAGTTAAACCAGCATGGTTCTGCCCTTTCTACCTACCCAGATTGCTCGTACCCTGATACCTCTCAGAGAAGAGGGAGAACACTTGAAACTTGGTTCTCCTGTGTCCTGGAAGACCCCACTAAGCACTGAGCTACTGTAGAAGATACAGACATCCTCCAGGTATATGCTTAAATAGCTGTTATGTTTGTGGAGCTGAATCCTGTCTGATCTGATTTATGCTGAAGACACATTGGGAGAGTCTCCTCTGGGAAGGTAGGCAGATCGTGAGTAATCTGGGTATCTTTAGCAGGTGTTTGAGGTAACTCTTGATGAATACAGTGCTTCCAAGAGATGAAAATTTGGGGCAAACAGAATTTTTCAGGCTTATAGAACCATCGTGGATAAACCAAATGTTCCTACAAGTTTTTGAATATTCATAGTACTAAAAAACTTTGCGCATAGTCCTCTTTTAGTCAAACCAGGACAAGGATCCAGACCTTTATTGTATGTGCCTTTGTTCCATTGTA
The DNA here is from genome assembly GCF_000690535.1 of Cariama cristata. Taxonomy (NCBI): domain Eukaryota; kingdom Metazoa; phylum Chordata; class Aves; order Cariamiformes; family Cariamidae; genus Cariama; species Cariama cristata. The sequence goes on from NW_009600855.1 coordinate 39,707, forward strand.
AAGATCAAAATCTTTTTGTCTGGATCTTTCCAAGTGCCTGTTAGGGCCTTGTCCATGACCTATTGTACTACAGAGTAAGAGTGTGAGGGGAAGAAAAGAGCCTTTACCTCCTTCTGCATTGCACAGTAGCAGGAAAATGTCTTAATACTGTATTCACATAAGCTGATGTTTCATTTCTGTAGCTACTACATGTTTGTTTCCTTTAGAAGCCATCTTATGTGGATATCTGTCCTGGGTCAGGCTGTGCTGGTACAAGTCCAAGTGTAACATGCAGTTTTGTAGCAGTGCCACTGCTTTGGTACTACAATTACCGCTTCCCCACTTGATTTCAAGGAGACTGGAAGTCACAATGATCATGAACATAGTCAAATAAATTCCAGTTTCTTGTTTTAATAAATGTAAATGGGAAATGCTATCTCCCTGGCAGAACATATGGGCTAGCAATTTTGAAAGGAATACTTATTTTACTTTTTCTTTTGGTCTTATACCTATCATTGGAAATCCAATCCAAAAGTTTTGTCGAGGAAAGTTATGCCTTATTTTGCCTCTTCCATGCTCCCCGTGTTTTTACCACACTTCAGTACTCAATGACTGAGGAATTCACTAATTCCTATAATGTTTTAGGAAACATTGCCTTTGCTAGGCAAAGGACTGAGCTGCTTTCCTTTTCTCTACTTGGCCCTGTTAGAAAAAAACCTAAATCTGAATAAAGAAAAGCCCACAAACAGTAAAGAGAACCAAAAATGTGGTTTCTTAAGGGACTCTGAAAGGTCTGAAATCCAGCAGGGAATAAAAACAGCATTCATTATACTTCTCCGCCTTCCTTTGGGCTAGTTCTGCCCTGCCAGATTTGCAGGACCTCTGCAGAAATTGTATGTACTTTTCATTTGTCTTCAATGTTCCTGGCAGCAGTTTTGCAGGACTTTCACTGATTTGTATGCATTTATAATCAGAAACTTTGTCTTCTGGCTATACAGGGAAGTCAGCCTACCTAATATTCACTCACGGAATATGTTTTCCACTAGCACAAAGCAAATATGTTATTGAGGGGATTGTATACCACTATCTCCAGGTACTGCAACTGACTGAGAGTGTTTTAACTACACCCTCATGAAAAGGTGTACCGTACATGAAAAGTACAATTATAAACACTCAAATATTTTAAAATTCTATCTTTATTTCAGAAAAAATGTAGCCACAAAGGAAATCTTTTTAAAAAATGTTTATTATATGCTGATACGAGGAAAAAATTATACTCTCAAACAACTATTAAAATAAATATGCTGATATAGCTGGATTTGAAAATGAAGAAAAATTTTCTTTGGTCAGTTTTTTTCCAGAATTTTGTCAGAGTAACCATTTCTAGTTGTTACCAGTGGTCCATATCTCCTTAAATAGAACCTATTAATCCTTTTGAAGGAGGTAAGTTCTTTGTAGGTTTTCAAAGAAATACTTAAATTAAAATCCTATCTGGAGCAAGCCAATAATTAGTAATGTATATGTCTATTTCAAAAGTAAAGTAACTTAACATGACATGGCACAAATATAGTAATCACTACATTTTTTCAAGGACAATGGGATGCCCATAAACTTAAAATTAATAAAGTTAAAACAGAAATCAGTTTATATAAGCTTAAAACAAAAGTTAAGATCCTAAAGTATTCAGGAAATGAAAAAAATCTGATTTTCCCCTACTGATTTTTAACAATGCCTTTATTTTTAGATGCTTATATTTTAGGTCTGTAACTCTGATTAGTAGTATGATTTAAATTCATCAGTGACTTCTAACACCAGATGTTGAGACCTATACAACGACACCTCCACTCTCTTCATATTTCTTTGAACTCTATAGACTTTTTAGCTCAGGTGGAATAACAATGGTCAAGATCAAAAAATCTAACTGGGAGCGTTTGCAATACATTCTCTTCAAGTTGTGTACACTTTAAAGCAAACTGAAAGAGTGAGTAATTTTAACAAAAACTCATCTAATTCCTTTTGCTTTCTTGTATTTGTTTATGGGACAGCAACTGGCGATAGCAAATGTATTTAACGAGGGCAATAAAAGACCAAGAAATAATGACTTACAAAACTTTCCTTTTGAACCAATTTCCCAAGTTCAGTGGGGTTCATGTAATTTTTACCTTTTATCTTTCCAATAATTTTTTCTTGTCTTTTCTCCAAGTTATAGAAGCTGCAAATGCTCTGTCTCCATCTCCTGGCAGGTAAGAACTGAACAAAAAATGTTGACTGGAATGCATGAACCTGAGGGAGAAAAATTAGCAGGAATTAAATTTCTGTTTCTTAATTTATTTGCAACTTTTCCTAATTTCTAAAATCATTCCAAGCTATTGTAATGTAGAGAAATCGAAAATAATTACTATTTTATGCAGATAGTCAAAAGATCCTATCACTTTGGCAATAACTCATAGTTCTTCAATCCCAATTTTCAATTAGAATAAACCAGGACCACACCATTTAATGTAATGAAGAAATGCCAGTTTACAATAAATGAGTCTTTGAGGATTTTTTATATCCCTAGATTCATAATTTAAAACAAACATGATTTTATTTTCATTTGTTGATATGCCTAAGAATACAGTCATGTCTTTGCTTTAACTAGTTTACCTGGAAATAATGTACTTTTTCATGATGTTTACTGTATGATAAACTACGTTTACCTTATATGATTTCCATGTAATTCTGAGGTTTTATTACCTCCCCACCCCCTGGGTATTATAGGTATTTTCACAGATCATACTCCCAAATGTTGTTTATAATTTATTTTGGATAAACAGTAAAATAGTAAAATAAAGTTTAGAGGAAATTACAGCAGATACATGTGACTTGTTTCATTAAAAGCAAAGCTTTATACTGGTTAATACCGCTATACAAATCAATTAGCAACTTACACACAAGTGTAAGGAAGAATGTCATTAAAGATAAATCTTAAAAGAATAAATTGCTATTGCATCTCATCCCAGATGACCTTTGCATATGGCTTATATTAACGTACCTTTAAACATAGAATCTTCTCTGCATTAACTACATCACATTCAAGTTTAAAAAGTAAAACAGCCCTAAACTTGGTATATCAACTCTCAATCCATTTATCTGAGTGATTAATACATTTATTTGAATTATTGCAGTTTCGAGCTATGATTCCTTCCCAGGTGTGATCTGCCAAGCACGCTTCCTCTTCTCCGAAGAAAAGGAAGTAACACACATTTTCTTTTTTTCAATTCTACTCTCTTATTTGGGAGACCTTTCCAGTGAATCAGACCTGTCCTCATATATATTTGCAAGTGCAAGAGTGGGAAGGAAAGATCTATTGCCCATCTACCAATCTAGCTCATTTGAGATAGGGACCAAGCCAAACCTTGTTAATATACTCTTGATACTGCATGCACCTACAGCCGCATTTCTTGTAACTTGATGGTTTGTCCACTGCTGTTACTAGCATTCCTTAAGTAAACATATAGGAAAACTCAAAATGATTTTTGCTACCAAATATATCTGAATGGAGGATGATTTTTTTAGTACTTCATCACAAGTTACAGAAGCATTATGCTTAGTATCCAAATCCTCACTGCATATATATGTAAATGAGAGCATACCTCCTTTATAAGGGCATCATCTTTTGGGATTACTTTTTTTTTTTTTTTTTTAAACAGCCAGTGCAAGGCTATTTATTACGTTAGGTAGATAAATGAAAGAGATCTAGTGTTGTGGCAGGGGGCAAATACCAGCATTTCTGTACTAGTATACTACACAAAGACACTCGTATTCTCTTTTTTTGGGTGGGGGGGAGTGCTTGTTTTTGAAGTTTAGAAGTTACAGAAAGCAGTGACAGACCGATGTTCTGTGTTTATGGAAGAGTTTTTTATAATGGTATCATTAGCTCTTATATTAGTTAGGATTACAAGGATGTCCCTAGTGGTTTAATTTGTTGTCAAGAGGCAAATTATGAATTTTCAAAATTTCTTCTCATAGTTCTCCAGTCTTTCCCCAAGTATTATTGACTAATTTTCATTATTAGTTCTGTTCCAGAACACAGCATAAAGAAGGTATAAAGAATAATGGATGTATACAAATAATATGTATTTTACTGCACTAAAAAGCAAAACATGATTATCATTACTAATAGGCAGATCAACATTTATATTTGCATGTAGGGTTAGCAAAACAGGAAAATGGGAAAAAAAATTGATTGTGGGATTTTTTCTCTTATATTTTCTTTGAAGAACAAAGAGAATAGAAACAAATTCTGCAATTGACCTTTACAAATAAAACTGTGGAGTTTGTTCTCTTTGGAAAACGTTTAATGAAGAAGAGAAAATATGAAAATGCCCATTTATTTCTCTAAGATGTGTTTAATTAATTTTATTTGATATTCTGCCGGGGAGGAGGATCATCTATCAGCATGGTTATAACTAGTATTTGACTCATATAGAAAGAAAGAATTATCCTAGCATAGGTTTTACTACTGTCTCAGTTCTAGCTTATAAGAAGAATGATAAATAAGATTTATAGAAACAGACTATCCACTTTAAAGAGTGCTTTGAAATACATGGTACTAGAGGAAACAGTACCTTTAGAACCTGTACTACAGGCATTGATTTAAGAAATAGAGGTGTACTTTAAAAATTACAAATAAAAAGAAGAAAACATTGAAGTTTTCCAGAGAGAAAATTTGTGACGTCATGTTTTCTTTAATATTCAGTCAGTATTGCTGTACTGAAGTTCAAGGCTTATTGTATCAACAAATAGAAAGTAAGTTTCCGAAGTCACACTTCTATTTATCACGTTTAAACACATTCACAAAAACATATTAGACAAGACTGTCACTGTCAGACCACTAATTACAAAGTATTAGGGGTCAATTTTCCACATTAACTTTAATGAAAGCTCTATACAGTCATTGAACAGAGTGTTACTGTGTGATAATAACATGCCCAGAAAGACTGTAAATCATCGCAATGAAAGCCTATTCACACCAACAGTAGGTGTATCATTACTCTCTTAACACCTGAACACCTTTGGTGTGACTCTAAAACACATTTCCACTATACAAAATAAAAGGAATTATATATTAACTCACCTCATTGAGAATATTAGAATGTTTTCTTACAATCTACCGTAGAAATCTATGAAAAAAATCCCCCCCTTTTTTTTTTTTATCACACTGAATTCCTAAACGTTTGTAAAATATAAATAAGTGTATGCTTCTGTTAGCCTACAGTTTCTACAGTCTTGAATTTTTGTCATATTATTCAAAGTTTTTTCTGGGATTGCTTTTCTCTTCCCATATGCCTTCACTAAAAAGTAAAAATCTATCAATCAACACCTCAAAGTTTGTGAATTTAATGTAAAGAAATGTAAGAGATGTTGGAACTCAACTGTGTTATTTCTCTTTCAAAAGATCAGTGACACCAGAATGAGTGTGAAGGACAGCTATTGCACGTGGTTTTCTCTCACTAACCTCTATGAATATATAGAGGCACATAAATCTCTCATTTGAGCTGTGAAGAAGAAAATACATTTGGATGCTTACGTAAAATATAAATTACTTGTTTACTATGCGACTTTAATAAAAAGTTTTCATGTTACAATTTGAAAATGTTGGTTGCCAAGCTTTTCTGCCTCAGTGAGGAACATACCTTGCTTGCACAACTGCACTGTGAAATGGAAAACCTTTTCTTCCTGTTTTCATCGCTGACTTCAGAGAACCTAGGGCAGAAGAAGGACGATACAGATCCTCTTTGGCTAATTTTAATAAATATGCATACTTAATATAGCTAGTATATTTAATAGACTTCCATTTTTCTCTTGTGTCAGTCTCTGCCATCTTCTTCTGTACAATGTAATGGGAGACTTTTTCATTTTATTTTTCATCTACCTGCAGAAATACATACCTCCTAGTAAGTAAATTGGGCAGTCACCTCTCCAGCTTCATAGTTCCAGAAGATTTAGGCTGAGTTTACACAATTTCTCAGAAACAGACCTTGCTCGTGTGTTTCGCTTATACCTAGCTACAGCCGCAAACAAAGGCCTGCCTCATTCAGATGATATATGTGAATTTTAGATTTGTACTTCAAACCATCGACTTGTACTCAATTTGTCACTGACCTATATTATGCAAGGAGGAATTCAATGTGGGGACACAGCACAATCCTATCTGGCAGGCAAGAAGCTTCACTTTGCTACTCCCTCCATACTACGCTTTATACTGTGGCTTAACTTAGACTTATTTTGCTGGTATAAGGGTCTGTAGCCCAGAAAGCTACATTTTATTTATATTTGATGTGAGCTGGTTCCTTGATCAACTTGATGACTGGAGGATGGCATCAGTATTTCTGTGGTTTTGAGGGGACTCAAATTCCTACAGGACTGGACAGGAACTGAGCAATGACTTCAATAGTGTTACCTAAATTATGGGCATATATCCCTAAAGAGACAAATAGGCACCTATATGTATTTGAGGATCTGAACTTTAGTTATACCTATGAAAGGCAGCCACTATTATTGGGTCCATGAGTGCCTCAAGTAATACCTGGATAAAAGTAACATATTATTACCCAAGACTGAAGATAACATGCCATTATTTTCCTTGAATATACATAATTATCTGTTCCGTAAATCCAAAGGTAACCTATTTTAAAAATAGTTTCTACATAAAAAGGAAAAAAAAATATAGTTTGGTTATTATATTTGTGACTATAATAAACACTTACAATGTAATTTTATATTCATTATATTTTCATCCCAATTCCTTGTCAAGACATTGAGTTTACAAGGATTCTTGCCATTATTATTTGAAAGGCAGCACTGTAATTCTTACTTCTCTGCTTTCATGATAGGCAGTGGCACCTCTGATTACGAGCTGTTGCTTTCAAAGGACATGCAGCAGACTTTCTAGCCAAAGTTTATATCCAGGATCTGCAAAACTGTCAGAACTGCACAAAATAGAGTGCAAGGGCACTTATCTCTGTAACAGAAAACAAGAGAAAACGTGGGTCACATGACTGTATGATAAATGACTGTCACAGTTTTCTTTCATTTTGTTCTGATGGGAATAGGGATATGAAGGTTGTACAGCCAGGTGACTGCTTACTCATTGTGTAATACAGTTAATGAGCTGCATTTGTGACATTAGTATAATCTGTCTGGTTCATAATGTACTATAGCACATGCATTATTTCACTGAATGATTTATGGGATCTCTATTATGTTGTAATGCATTTCCTAGGGTAATAGATGAGATGGATTATCTTGTGTTTCCTAGAATAATGTAGTTTTGTACATCACAGATATAACTGGCTCATAAGACATCATATTTAATTAACCAATGAGAATGATTTTGATGACAGGTGTCCCTTCATTAATTAAACATTTCCTTTTCCTCGTTATACACTTCTAAATATCTCCTAAACTTTTCTATTATTTACAATCTTTGTTACTTTATTTGTATGCACTATTCTGTAGCAAGATATTTAAAAGTTGGCTCATGGGAATCAAGAAATATCTTTTAAAAGCAAAAAATATTTTAATTAATTGTTACGTTTTTTTCATTCATTCATGAATAATTCTTAGTCTAGATCAATTTCCTAAGGAAATAGGTCTTGTCCTAAAATTTTACATCAATGTATCAGTGTTTGTTCCCCTTTTGCACCACTCTCAGTCTGGCAAGGAGGTAGATCTCAAAATTGCTAAATGTCTTCAAATTTTGTGAATATTAGTAGCTGGTGCTGGTTGAGGGGAAAGACACTAAATAATCTTATGATGAGAATTAGGCCCCTCTTTTTTCCTGTTGAAAATACATGCTTGTTAATCAGCAATATCCCAAATAGCCAAATTGCTTAATCTTTTTGCAGTGGGAGAGAGGGAAGAAGAATTGAGGAATTTGAAGGGAGAAGCAGCCAAAACAAGGGAGGACAAGACAGGCCAATGTTAGGCAAAGCAAAACAAGGGAAAGAAGGTATTTTAATGTCAGGGGCTTTTAGGAACATGCAACAAAGGTCAAGTTATCACAGTAGGAGGGTGTGATAGAAAGCTGGGTCAGACAGAGCCATGAGATACAACTGGGTTACTTGCATGCTAAATATGTATTACATGTTCACATGACTAAAGCTGTGGGTTTGGGTTATTTTAAACATGAAATTACAACGTGGAATACAGTAACTATAAGCAGAGATCTGAGAACAAGTCTGCTGTCAGTGTCTTGCTGATTGTGGCTCCCTGTTTCAGCCCTGCACTCCAGTCCGAGAATGTTCTGGGTCCGGTCATTGCTGCAAACTCATGCTACTGGCTCCTTGCTTGTTCTTCTATTTCCTTCTGCCCAGCATTGGATGCTTCTCCAAACTACACATATTCCACTGCTCTTGAGGAAGACTTAGTCTTTGACTTCCTACTGACACTTCCATTTGACTTAACCTAAATGGTATAATTGGCAGTTATGTTTCCTTTTGCCCAGTTGTGTTGTTTTAACGAACCACAATACACAGTTCATGCATATAAACAACAACATTGTTGAAATGTGGGCTTTCTCACCTCTATAGCTTCTGGTTTTCCATTCCTTTGCAGTATGTATTACTGTTCACAGCAAGTTGGTGGGTAATAGTTCAAATCATCACAAGATTTCTGTACAACTCCTCAGTCAAAAGGAGGGTCCTTTCAGGTGCACAATTGACTCAAACTTACAGGAACCAAATCTTCTGCCACACTATTAGTATAAAGTAGATTAAATGAAGAGTATAAAAGTAAGTTGTTTGAACTACGTATGAAAACTGAGCTGAGTATTTTTATATGCAGCACTAGATCAGCAACCTGATTTAGTGAAAGATGTCCCTGACCACAGCAGGAAAGCATGGACCTAGATGATCTTTAAAGGTCCCTTCCAACCCGAACTGTTCTATGAATCTACACAGCCTGTCAATGCCTAAGTCATCACTTAACATATAAATGGACTGGTGGCTAAATGAGCATAATCAACATTCAACATACTTTTTTATTATTATTCTGAGCACATAAAAAATATGGCTGGACACGGAATGTATATTGTAAGTCATATGGACGAAAATAAGGTAGTTGGTCATTAGGATCTGTCATGATTTTTGTCATGATTTAACAAAACAAAAAAGTCACGTTTTAGAAATTCCTACTGAGAGACTTTGGAGACTGTCAAATCTCTGGTTTTATGTTTTAAATCTTGTTCTGTCACTTACACTTAGCTCATTTTTAAATTAAGAATTTCCAGAATTGTTACCCTATAATAAAAATGCACAGTATCTTCAAATATAATGATTTGGCATGTAGGGACTATACAAGTGAAAAACAGTTAAAAATGAATATTTAATCCACTCATTTGTAGTGATATGCACATCTAAAGGCAATGTAGTCTAATTTTATACAATATAAATATTTTAAGAAGCAATTTTTCAAATCGTAACTATTACCTCTGTTTGATAGGACATACATTTTCAATAAGATAATAGACTAGTTTGATTTCCACAACAGACAGTTACGATTTCTTTTATCTTATGCACTTTACAGAGGAGGAAAAAGGCAAGATAATAAACCTATCACAGATGTGTAAATTACATGTTCATCATTAGAAAAAAAGCCCAAACAACTACAATTTGCAAGTTTAAAACTGTGATAATAACTACAGTATATCCAAAATAGCAAGTATGTCAAGAAATGAGATTTCATTTAATGGTGGCACATTGTATTGTATATTTACAGACTATGTAATTTTTTGAACCCTCGCACCAAAATAAAAATGCACAAACATATAAATTACCCATATATTTAGACAGCTAGCAAATCCAACCTTCACCTTAGTTTCCTTAGTAGAATAGACAGAAAATAAATTTAATAGCATTTCCAGAGGTTAACATACCCAGTCTTTGGTGAACCAAGTTATAAAGTGAACGAGTTCCAGAATAAAGAACACTCGCAGAGAATTGCTCTTTCACTTTACTTCTCTTAGAAAACCTTTCATTTGGGGGGAAGCAAGTAGGGACTTGATTTTGCTGCAAAGAAAGAGGAGTCCAAGTTAAACTTCAGAAGCAACTTGCTATCTGATTTGGCCTAAGAAATTTTATTTTTAGATCTTAAACTTCTGGGAGCATGGACTAACTTCTGTTACACATTTTCAAAAAAAAAAAAGTCGTATGCTTTAATGGAGACAACTGTGGGCTCAAACTCCCAGGTGAGCAAAGTCTTCCATTCTCCCACAAAAAGCTACCCTTCTCCTCAGCAGTTTCTATTCATTTTCTATTGGTGTATATATATGATTAGTCTCCTCTTGTACTGGCTTTTTTGTATTCAGCTCTGAGGGACACCACTTTTTCCTTTAATTAGGTATGTGATTTGTTCAGAGAGGCTTGATAGTCACCAGTGAGCCACTTTTTATTTTTTTTTTTTTAAGTAAATCTTATACATATCTTTTAATTTCTTTTCCTTGCCACATGTTTTCCCAGGAAAAAGTGAAGTGAGATAAAAAGAGAAAAACTTAAATTTTATAGGTGAAACAGACTTTATTAAATGATTTATTTAAGTATTTTAGTTTGAAATATTTTTTAAAAGACAGTTCCTTTCTGGAATAACTGTAATTGGCAAGCTGAAATGTGAACATTTTCTTTTACAGAAAGAAAATAATGTACTGTGATTGTTTTCTATTCAGTAAGAAATCTGAGAAGTTATGTAACTCAGTTCTATTTAATTGAAATTTTTAATCAAAATTTTATTGGTCTAGCAACTGGTAACCCATTGCTCCATATGATGATGAATAGTTTATTGTAACTGACAAATGGGTTTATTTGATTTTACAATTAATGACAAAAAAATGCTATTGTATTAATTGACCAAACAAAAAACACAATTACTGGATTTTCAGACAACAATTTACAATTATCAAGTTAATAGTAAAGAGTAATACATTAGGCTAATATCAAGTTAAAAAAAGTTATAAAATAAAATAATGTCTTAGTCATTAAAAGGGAGAAACAGGCACTGAGTCTCCTCATATGCCATCCATTGCTAGCAAAACCATGCCTAGGCAATAGGCTGTTAATTTTCTGGCAGCAGGTGCTTTTTGACTCACTTTGCAAACAAAGTCCTAGGGAGAAGTTTGCCTAAAAAAGATTATTAACATGATTTGTTTTCAAAACTGGCTTTTGGCTTTTTTATGGCAATGCATGTCTAAAGTTCAGGTTTCTGTAGTCTGTGTAGCGGACATTTCCTATATTGGTGTTCTCTGTTCTCTAGAAATAATTTTGTATGTCTCAATGGAATCTAAAGATTCTGCTTGACAACTAGAAAGAAGAATAAGTTAGCTAAACAGAAAGGCTCTCATCCTAGGGTGTGACTTTGCCATACTTTGCCATTATTGGGAGATTTAATTGTTGTCTTCTATGCTAAGAGTAGATGATTTATTATCCTTCTGATATATATAGCTTTAAAACTTATCCAGGGTGAGAAATCCACGTTAGCTCGTGTCTTCTGCACCTTTTGTGGGGTTAGTGCTCTTCCCTGAACAGTTCCTGCAAATGCACATCCATATAAACACATAACTCATAGGACTGGACTTTAAAAACCCACTGAAACATTCTAGGGCATGCTCTAGTCAATTTAAATATCATTAAACAAAGGGACAGTAACAGGTATCTTCTGAAGAAAATTACATGTGCAGTGTCTTCCAAGGTCACAACTAAAGGAAAGCTACAAGGGCTGCAACTGAGACTGAACTGTTCCTGGATGTCCACAGATGGAGAGCTTTAGGAAACCAGAGACACTCAGACACTGAGGTGCTTAAAGACCTGAAGATTAGGTAGAAGCTGAGGGTGGTCTTTCAATGTCTCAGTTTTTGTCTTATATTCCTAATCTTACTATAAATCATACATACAGGTTTTGGAAATGTCGCTATTCTGTACTGGTTCTCACTTGTGTTCTGCTGTGAAAGTCTTTACACTTCTTTAATCCAAAAGAACAACAGTTACACTAGCCAGCTCAAGTAAGGCATCAAATAAATTGGACTTTAAACACACACTGACAGTACACTCTGTGGAAATTGTTGAAATATAGAACATCTCATTGTCTCCCAGATCTTTAGAAATTTCAGGTTCTGACTCTCAATCACATTAGCAGTCACTTTAAGATTAGTGAAACAATTAGTGTTAAGGGTCTGTGGAGTCCTAGACTTTAGAGAAGTACTTAGCGGGATCAGTTTTTCAGAGTCCGCAACTTTTTTTGGTTTTATATCCATTACTTAGCCAATGATACTGAGAATTACATTTCTTAGTTAGTAAATGACCTGAAAGTAAGGGATCAGTAAACATGGGGAAGACACATCTTTAAAGAGATGGAGGAAATGAGAAATGTTCTTTCAACACACAAAACTGAAGAATAATGAATCGCAAGACTGCAAAACAAATGGAAGGGTGAGTGGCTGCTAAAAGAAAAGACACCACAGCATCTGACTTTGTGAAAATGTGTGTGCAGTGGTGGAGAAATCCCTGAAGTCTTCACCTCAACATGCCACTGCACCAAGTCAAATGTAAGAGACACTAAGTTAGATTGTTCAAGAAGCACAAAATAAATCACACAAAGTAGAAGTAGTGATGCATGAAACTCTGACTACCTCCCAGACATTATTTTCTGTGCTAGTCATCAGTAGTCTTTTTCATATTAATCAGTTGCGTACTTTTTTTTTCTTTTAGAAGACTATTATGAAAAACAGATACAGCTGACACAAATAGGAGCTATGAATATAAACTGAAAATACAGTGTGCTAAAAAAAGAGACCAAACTAAAATAATGCTTGGAATTACAGAAGGAACAATAATATGCTGTTCCTTTCTGTCTATAAAGAGACAGCAACTTCGGAATGTGATTCAAAGGAAACTGTCGGCAAAAATCATGAATTAAATGTTAAAAGATGGGACAGTATGAAGCACAGTGAAGGTGCAGTACTGGCAGAAAGTCTTCTCAGGCAGAAAAAGGAGGAGTACACTTCTGTAGCATGTCTACTCCAATTTAGATCTATGGTTTAACTCTTTTTTTAATAGCAGAAATCTGTTCTAAATGTACCACTGAAGTGCAACTCTCCTGAAAGTGCTTATCTGTAAAGATCAATTACTCATTATTGACATAATTTTGATATTATTGACATAATAAGCCTATTATTCCTATATTTTATATGCCTGAACTGAGAAATTGTGTTTACAGTTTAATATCTAACTTCACAGTGAAGGAAAGTCTGAAGAAGGGATTACTTAAACCATGAGATAAGATACAGTGAAGAAACTTTCTCTGAAAGTCTACCTCTGTGTAAGTACCTAGGTGAAACTTATTTCTTGCCCAAAACTAGTTTGTAGACATGTGTGGTTAAAAATAGATAGTGGCTAAAAAAACAGAAGCTGGTCATCTGTACTTGTATATACACTTACGTGCATACAAGTAAGTCCTACTGGTAGACAGCATGCTCAGAACTAGAAGAAAGGATTTAAATCCTCTTCATCTTGAGAGGCTTTAATCTAAAGGTTAGATTATTATTATCTTATTATTTTACGTTGGATATTAGGAAGAACTTCTTCACTGTGAGTCGTTAGGCATTGGAATGGGCTCCCCAGGGAGGTGGTGGAGTCACCATCCCTGGAGGTGTTCAAAAAACGTTTAGATGTGGCACTTCAAGAAATGGTTTAGTGGGTTTAGCGAGCATGGTGGCATTGGATAGAAGGTTGGACTTGATGATCTTTGAGGTCTCTTCCAACCATAATGATTCTATGATTTTATATCTGCAGCCATCAGGTAATAGGAGGTTGGACAGAACAGCCCTCGAGTTCAAGCGCTGAACTTCAGCTATAGCAGAAAGAAAAGGAGAAATCAGGGGTAGGTTAAGACCTCTCAGGCAAAAGAGAAAACCAAAGTGCATTTGCCATACAAGCACTGAATGGTAGCTAAGAACTGGGGACAATCCTTACACAGAGGGAATACATAAACAGTAATTCCATCAAAACTTAGTGCTAATGAGGGGAGGGATTAAGTTTGAGATGGTATTCAGAATTTTCCATTAGCTGAGGCAGATTCTTTCCATTAATTTATTTGCTTTTTCAGATCCTATTTTTAGTCACTAGTTTCTCAGACACGGTACAGGAGATGTCTATATATTCAATAGTACAAAATCGAGCTGAAAGCTATTCAATTAATTTTGGGTAACTTTGTGGGGATAAATTTCCACTGAATTAATTTCTACAGAGCTCCACTGAGGAAGCAGTTTGCAGCCATAGTTCTCTGCCAGTAGATATTGCAGAGGTCAATAGTTGAATGCTACAGAGCGACCAGAGAGACTGAAGGAACAATGAAAAATACGAGATCATGCATATTTCACATCTCAGGCACTGACTAGATTTAAGCTAAATGTACCTGTGAACTAGATTGAGATGTAACTCAAAAGTAAGGGTAGCCCTCGTCTTGTCCTTATTTCTTATGAAAGCTATCTGAAGTTAACAGAATCGCATGAGCTATGTGTAAAGGTACTGTCACTAAAAGAGATTGTCCTTGGACACATGATTCCTAATTTCATTCATAAACACCATACAGCTGAACTTCCAGAGTGTTACCCTGTGTGTATTTACCTTGCTTAATCTTTGATAATAAATCTGGCCAAAACATCATGAGTAAAATATGGAACAAAAAAAAAAATATACCCCAAATTAATGTCGTACATTCTTGCTTAAATCAATTATTTTTCATAAATGCATGTGATAAAAATTAATATTCATGTCAATTTGGACCACTTTATTTAATTTTTTTTTTTTTTCCATGGGAATTCCTATGGAGCTTCCATGAAAACTGTTACACATATGCCTGTTTTATATATCTGAATACTCATTTGTTGTCAGAAAATCTGAGTGTATTTCCTTCTGGCTCAGGTATTTGGCTTATTATGTTCAGTAAAACCCTGGGTGAAATTTTGCTTATTTTCTTCAATGTGATTTCCCAGCTGTGAATAAAAGCAGACACTATGGACTCTACATGTATAACTGTAAACAGTTTCGTCTTGCAATTGGCATTTGGACAGCAATTTTAAATGATTGCGATAATTGTTTCTATCTATTTTCTATTTTAACAACTCAGTAGCACATGTAAAGCATGATTGGGATAGGTCTGATTCTATCAGCACAAAACAAATCATATTCCTTACTCTAAAGGACTTATCAACAAAAAGGGAACGGTAATAAAAATGAACAATTTTATGACTAAAATAGTGAGCTGATATGCTTCCAATCAATCATACAAAAGAACTAAAACTTCAGGGTACCAAGAGACAGCTTTTGCATAGTTGTTCTTTTCAGGTTGGAAGTATACATCAGATATAAAAGCTGAAATTCAGAATGGTACAACTCTCCAGTTCAAAAGACACATTGAGCCACATAAGCACATAAGTATTTGTCACAAGGGTTTATCTGAACCTTGAATATTGCATGCAGTTAATGATGGCTTCTGTAAGTTCATTTTTCCGTAACAATTTCTAGTCAGTGCTGTGCTAGAATTTCCTATCATATGCATTGTGTTGTTTGCAAGAAATTTGGAAGAAAATTTCTGACTAGAGCTGAGAAAAGGTAGAAAGAAATTATAATGTAATAAAAATCATTGCTAAACAATCAACTCCCTTTAAGCTGTTAACTAAAAAAATCTTCCATGAGTGCATTAAATTGACTTTGTACCAAAACACATAGAAGAGCCTTTTCTTTTTAAAACAAAATTCTTTAGTATACTCAGGTGTCACAAATTAGGAAAGTAAAAAACAAACAAAAAAAGGACGCTAAAAAAACCCCCAAATCCCAGCTAGAAAAATTGAAAGGAAATAATTTTTAGGAATGGGTAGCACATTAATTAGAAATTAGCTGTCTCTTGTCTCTAGGGAAGAAAAAAACCTCAATGAAAGTGTTTTTCCTATGTATATAAACATCCTATATATCATTATTCCTATATATAAGCATGCTGCTTATTTTTCTCAGCTGCAAAGCACAACTGGGCATGTCACTCTAAGTCTCTGAGAAGAAACTGTTCTGTAGAACATAGTGGATATCTGCATGGTATAGTCATCCACACACGAAGGTGAACTGGCACCATAATGTTTTAATCAGAGCTGAAAAAATATGGATCCATATTTAGGATTCTTGCTTTTGTGACATCAAAGTGAACATTTACACCTTGCTCTGTTGGCAGTTATTCCACGACATCCTAACTTTTCCTTTGTATATCTGATAAAATATTTTTTGCTCAATAAACTCCTTTATTGCCCAAGTAAAAACGTAATCTGTGTCTTTCAAAGTAACATGTTTTATGATCTAGTCATAATGCACATTGTTTGCATTCAGGACTTACAGAATTCTTATGCAGCACAGAAAATACCAGAAAACTGAAGCCTTTGAGTGAACATCTTCCATTGTGTTGCAAGGGATAAAGAAAGAAAAAATTGTAGTGAACAAATTCAGAAGAGCACTCGAACCAAGAACCACAAATGAAGAACCATAAAAAAAGTGTAATGTTTTATAATCTTTTAGGCTTCGCTGAAGCCTAATCCTGGGTCTCTGTGCACTTGACTAGCCTCATGTTGCACTCCTGCCTTGCTGCGCTGCATGCATTCTTTTTTCAAATTTCAGAGACCTGACGCCTGATCCACATCACAGTACAGTGACTTCAGATCTGACATATTACAACACCATAACGTCTTACAGTCATGCAGCTTCAGCTGCACACAGCAGTTTGTTTTGATTCTCATCAATGTAATATCTGATTCATCTCATAGTTTCGCTAACACAGTGTGACTCCTTGCTTGCAGAGATCAGGATAATATACTGGATTCAAGTGTTTGTGTGTTGTGTTTTGTCAAGATGTTGTGGAGGCACACCAGTATTTACTGCATACAGGACAAAGACAAAACTGTCGGGGAGACCCTCCCGTCGAGTTATGAGATTCAGAGAGAAACCCCTTGCTTTCTAAACTCCTTCTCAGAGAGTCTCTGGGTGTGCCTGGATCCACTCCTAGTCCCAGACTTGGTCAACGGTTTATGTCTAAGGGATTATATATACACAATCAAACCAGGTAGACGGTGAACTCAGAAGAATTTATGTTTCTAACCAAAGTTGTTTAACCAGTGATAAACTAAAGATAAAATGTGTTCTTAATCAAAATCACTTTATGCTCCGACAAACATTTAGCAAACAGGTTCTGCATACCTCGTGGAATTCAATTACTACACAGCTCAGGGGACCCCTAAAGTTTGGAATGATAATCCCAAATGTGCAGTCACTCACCTATAAGATGAGGGCTCTCAACCTCAAGGAGTTTCCTTAGGCAGTGTCCCAACCTAAGGGGAGAGTCCCCAGCTGCAGACCCGCTGCTCCCAGGAGGGTCAACTCTACACAGCCCTCCTAGCAGGGCTCTATTTATATCCTTGGTCAAATCTGATCTGTGGTTATACACAGTCAGTGGTCTAGAAACTTCTCTCGACCAGGGCATTTGATTGGCTAATGGTCCTGTCTGTTAACTGAGAGGCCCTGCCTTTCCTGGAAAGGTCCATGTGCATACTACTAAATTCTTCTGTCATCTGAATCAAAGCTGTATCCAAACTGCGTTATCAAGAGTACTCTCAGAGTCATGCCACCTTGACTGTGCTTTGTAGATCCTTGGGGAAGTGCTGTCTAGCAGACACCAAATCCAGGCCATCCTAACAGTGTAACAAGTTAGGTGATCGGTTCCAGTGCTCTTGGAAATTCCATGACATTTTTGGTTTGTTGTGATAAACTGTGGCATAGCTACAGAGAACACAGTTAAACAAAAGAATATTTAAGGTCGAGCTTTTCTGACTCTTTTATTAGCTATGTTTTCTTCACATGAAAATAAGAAAACAACCAATAGCATAGGTAAAAGGTAAAGAATTTATTTACTAGCTTCAGAGAGAAAAATTGAATTGAAAATAGGAAACAGTGCAGGGAAATTTTGCATGCCATTGCAGTATCTAGCAGACAGTATTTTCCAGATACTATGATTATTACTTTCTTGCTAGATACACAGGAAGCATAGTGTCCCTTATCTTTTCCATGGAACAGGTAGTACAGGAACTAATGATCTGTTGCGATAGTCCCAACTATGACTGAAGTAATAAGCTAATTTCACTAAGCTAGTCTACCTGTGCAAGTCCTTGTGCTGTGTCCTGGTCAAAGCTCTGTGTTATTTCTCATATAAAAGGAATGGTTTTAAATCACCATTTTTATCGAGATATCTCCTATGACATCTCATCTTACACAAATAGCTCCAGCACATATGAGACACTGACCTATAGTGTCATCTTTTCGTTTGCAATTTAACAGCAATTTTAGACTGTATCCCACGATTGCAAATACCTTCCTTCAAAAAATCCCTCTGACTCATGGTTATGGTTATCATGTTATCAAAATGCAACTACTGCTTCAGCTGGTGCAGACTTACTGAGCTACTTTTGACCTAGAACCGATACTGTCACAGCTATGGGGAAGACCCCACAGAAGAAAAACAGAATAAATCAATCATTTTCCTCTTTGTTGTTGCTCTGAGGTTGACTTTGAGCAGCTTAAAATGGACAGGAAAATAGTCTGTATAAAATTTAGCATTGCCTGCACTTTCTGAAAATTCTCTTAGGATTGGCTGCCAGAGGTCCTTGATGAAAGAGCAAGCGGGCATCCAAAAGTTTTGTATTTGTTTCTTTTTTTTATCAGTAGTTCAAGGAAGTTATTAATATTATACTTACTAATCCCATTAAATTTAAAATTTTTAATCTGTTATTTCACATATGCTATTATTTTGGCTGTTACAGTGTATATATTTTTGAGGTGAGGAGCTGTGAACCTAAATCCCATTATCCTGATTTTTTCTTTTCACAGAGGCCCATCTGAACTTTTACATGTTCTAGTACATTGTCAATTCTTTCATTTACTAAATCAGTTGAGAAAAAGCAGATTCCTCTTCTGTTGTAGCGTAAGGGTTTGTAGGCATTTCACTTCTTTATATACCCTTTAAAATCCCATACAAATAAAGGCAAAGTTTGGTCTGTATTTTCAGAATGTAGTTCATTTTGCTTTTGAGCTTTTCTTGTGAGCAGATGGAGATGAGGTAACTCTATAAGACTGTATATCACAAACTGGTTGAGTCGACTACAATAACTGAGTGAAACAACCTACTGACCTAGCCCTCGTGCTGGGGGGAGTGGGGAGGGAATGCAAGGGTGTAGAAAACAAGGCACTGGCACACCGTGTACTAACTCTCTTGACTGATTACAGTCATCTAACTTCTGTGGAGTTGTAACTAATTAGCCTTCCGCCTTTCATTTGTATCCAATGTCAGGGAGCAGTGAGGGCTGGCTGTTCCTTAAGGGATGGAGAGCTGAGGAAGGCATCTCCACGGCCAGGCTGGGCAGGTATCTGAGGCAGGGGAGGGGGCAGGCCTGGCGTTGGAAGCCAGGCTCAGTTAAGAGCCCAGACTGCATGATGCTGATGCTGATGATGGAGATGAGGGGCAGAGACTAAACTAGAATATCAGCCTGTGGGTGGGATCAGGATCAGGCCTGGTGAGATTCACCCTGGGGAGGCCAGGCAGGGCTGTGAGGATGGGGAGAGTTTGAGGCCAGGCCTGGATGTGGGCCTGCGGGCAGGCCTGATTTGGCAGGGCCCATGGCTGGTCTGGGCAGGGCTGGGCTGGGCTGTGGGGGGCTGGAAATGGGCCCTGCTGTGGTGGTGCTGGGGCAGGGGTGTTGGCCCTGGGGGCTGAAATGGGGTCCTGGGCTATGGACAGGTCGGGGGAGGATGCCCTCAGGGCCCTGACAGTCAAGATAATAGCCCATAGAAATAGGTTATACTCAAATATAAAATGAGATCAATTAACTAGACAAGTGTTTTCAGTGTCAAGTGGTATTCATTCGGTTTTCTTTTTGCAATTGTATACTTTGAATATTTTAATTAACTTTTTTTGAGACAAAATCTCAGTATCTGTTACAGTCTTGATAAATATTATTTACTTACTTCAAGGTAAGTGTTGTTATATTGATGGGCTCTTTTTTTAGAGGAAAAAAAGAACAAAACACTTCTGAACATTAAAAACCACATGAATCTTAAATCAGTAGCATATTCATGTGATAAAAATACATTTTTAAAAATAGGTAATGGGAAAAAATTATTTTGGATAAAAATAAAAAAAAAGGGCACCAAAAAATAAGTGAATTAGAAAACAGATAAAATGTGCAGAAGCATGAGAGTCATTTGACTTGCAAATGTAAATTTAACATTGTCGACCAGGAATAACATAAATAATATCAGAAGAATTGCACAAGTGTGAATTACAGGTCCCCAAGAAATTAGTTTCTACTTTAGCAAGTAGGAGAATTAAACATTTCAGATATGCTGAGCAAAAAAAAATCTGAATATGGTAAGAAAGCAGACGACTCCCAGCTACCAATTAAGGGAGAAGTAGGCAGACAGAGTTGTAATGAAAATAAAACTTTCAAAATGCATGAAGACATTAAATAACCTTTTGAAGCATGTGATGTGTTCTAGCAAAATATATTTGCAGAACAGGAAGATTCAGATAAGAGCAATAAAATGTCAACATTTGTGAATAACCTCTAAAGTATTTCAAAGTTAGACAGAGCTTAAAAGCCCCATGGAAAACTTCAGAAATACTGGCTTTTATCCTGTAACTGAAAACACCACTGATACTGCAGAGTTTTTCCTGTCCCTTCCTTTCTTCTGTCCCCTCCTTGAAAAGAAAGTGCCACCAAAATAATGCATTCGTCAATATATAGAATTGAACATCATTCTACTTGATCTAAAGGATCTTGGTTTAAATGAGAGATTTGTCAATCAAATGAAATTGTGCATTTTCAGCTCTAACCTTAATTCTGCTGTTAATTAGTACTAATTCAGTGACCTCTCAGCAAATACCCTCATTAATGCAGGATCAGTTACCCTTGAGCTCCTTATCTTCCTTATAATTTTTTACCTAATACTTACATGCATGGAGCAAGATTTGTATTTCACTAATGGGAACCATTTACACTCAAAGATATACATACAGATAGAACTAGAGGACTGTAAGTGCTGTACAACTGGGAATAGTTTTTGTCACTTGGAAATTGCTTCCTGGTTAGGACTTCATCACACTGATGTCTCCTCACTCT
>NW_009600855.1:60954-101345 GCF_000690535.1 Cariama cristata
GCTGAGTTTTCACTCTTACTTTTTCTTCCTCCGTTTATACACACCTAAGCATTTACAGCAGACCTATAAACTCTGGTTTTCCTAGTCACTCTCTGGGAAAGCCTTACAAGTCATATGTCTGAGTTTCTATTCATCCCTTGCTCTATTCACACATGTCCATGTCACTGACTTCTATTATTTTAGCAGATATTAAACAAAGAAAAAATTTAGGATATATTTCTAAAGTATGCTGCAAACAGAATTGTAATCATGTTGCTCATTCTCCTGGCTAACCATAAGCAATGATGGCTAGGTAGCTCAAAGTAAACAGCTGTCAATATGATAATCATGATGAAAAGATTACTGTCAACGTGTGAGCTGGAAGATGTTTTATTATCCTGGCCATGTTAGCTTGATACTTTGTCTGATAGGTCATTGTTACAGACTTTTGGAGGTGATAGAAGATTTTAGACAGAAATATTGAGGAAGGTCCTGCAGTCCCAGATCACATTTGGGACTGACTTTTTTTCTAGTGAGCCCTCTGACTCTTACTGTCTACATCACCACACCCAGTAAAAATACATTTGTAGGAACAAAATTAGAGCATGAGGAATCTACTCTTATGTGTGAACTCTTTTCAGAATTACAAAGGAAGACTGAAGCAAAAGAAGTTTTCTCCATGCTAAGACTACTCCAGATGCTCTAAAAGTCTTTTACTGAGCATACCTGTGTTTACAAAATAGAGACATGTACATTTTTATAGGAGGAAGCAAAGCTAACTATCTTTATTTTAGCACTGCCTTCCAAATTAGGGAAAACATCATTCAAGTCAGGTTTTTGAAAAGAACAGAAAGACTTTTTTCTTCCCACTAACCTGAAAGCCTTGTATAAAAAGAGAACTTGATTCAGAATAAATTTAAAGGAAGAGCAACTAAGGCTATACAGTTACAATGCAACTCTCTGAAAAAGAACATTCAGGATTTTAGGGAGAGGTAGAAACATGCTGGAAACACTGACAGTTCCTAAAGAAAGCAAAGCCAACAAGGGCAAAGTCATAAAGAGAAGCACCAGTGTGAGGTAAGAAAAGGTCAAAAGTTCTGACGTTTGCACTTAAATGAGCATACCTGGAAGGAAGTTTCCTTTGATATTAAAACAGGTTGATTAGAGTTTGTCAGAATGTATGCAACAAAGCAGCAAAGACCCACTGATGTTTTATAAGAAGGACTTTTGAGGTCAGCTATTACAATACTGCATCTTTGTGCTATATGCCTGGCAGAAGAAATACAGCAGAAACTGCTTTAAGCATTGACAGGCACTTTGGCTAGCTTACAAGAAAAATAGAGGGAATATATGAAAAGGACGCTTAGGATTTATAGTATTAATCTCCCTAGAAAATATTGTACTTTATAAAGTACTATGAAATTATTGCATGCTTGTCATAACTTAATACTTTGATAAAATTAGACATTAATACTTTACTTTTCTATTCTAATTATTTTTCAGATAACGTCTCTTTGGCCATTCCTGAAACCAATTAAAATCAGGCCATGTTTCAGGTTGAGAATATGACAGAACCCACTATATATAAACCTTAATTTTATTCCTATATGATTTAAAATTATGTCTTAATTTGACACAGATTTAAATCCCTGAGACAAATACATTTGCTGTAATATTTGCTTTACACGCTTCTACAGGCAGTCCCTGTCTATTCCCACATGATCAGCACAGCAGCCTGGGAGATGGAAGGCAGACGGGATGCAGGGCATGCAGTGATTACCATGCTTTCAGGTACTGCTCTTTCAGAACAGCAGAGACATGGTCTTGATGATCCTGATTAAAAAAAAAATCCAGTAATCAATGATATACCCCAATTTTTTGAAGATGATAAGCCTTAGACTCGTATAACACTTTTAAGTCCATAGCTGTTTTAACGCAGACTTGCCAAACATTCACAATGTTGAAATGCAGGCAAGTGATGTAGCCATAGACTTAGGCTGTGCTTCAGACTTTCTTAAGAAGTGGGTTGCGTTTTATTTAAGCTGAGCCAGTTAAGCAAAGCCGGAGCTATACTGTTGCTATACTGTTGGGATTCAGAAGATAACTACTTCAAGAGCAGCCTGTGCTTCTCCCTGCATATGAATGAAGCACTGCCAGAGGGTAACAAAAGGTTTTTACCCAACACCTATCAGACAGGAAGACTGCACGAAATGCATCTTGATAGAAAGCAAATATATTTTTTGCTACATTAATTAAGAGAAAAACTGTCCTAATAAATTTTTCTAATAATTATCATATAATGGTACAGTAATGATATTATATAAAATATGACTGTGATTTTTATTACTGAGGATGTTCATTTAATGCCTTATTATGTATGTGCTGATAATACTGCCTGATCCTTTTTTGTTTGCTGTACCAGGGATTGGACTGCTCAGTACTTTTTCCATGCAGTTTAATATGGAGAATAAAGAAATACTTAAAGGACAAAAGGTGCTACTGATGGTGGTATTTAAATAACACCACAGGTGAATAGAATGAATCTGCAAAATGTTACTCCATTCTTTCAAGATGAAATAATGTTAGTTTTGTCATTTTGAAAGGCAGAAGACAATTTTGGAGATTTTTACTTGGATCAAAATTCTGAAAGCCAACCTTTGTTTTCTGTTTAAAAAACTTGTATTTGGTTGGCTGGTGTGACAAAAGTTCTGGTGCTTTTTACCTAACTGCTACTAGGTGCTTTGTACCTAACCACCCACATCCCCAGCTGTCCTTTGGCTTAATTAAGCATGTTCTCCTTAGGCTTACATGGTCAAATAAATAATTGCTGTGATTAAAAGCTGAATGATCTATATTTAAAAAAAAAATCTGAATCTCTTCCTTGATCTTTATCATGATCTATGCATAACCTTGCATCTGTTTATCCAAGCACTAAATATCAGTGACTGTACCCTGACAGTATCGTATGCTATTACCTGTTATATTTGACTACTACTTCATATAGCTAACCAAATATTTTAAAATTGCTGTCTGTATTAAGTGATGCTTATTGGCATATTTTAAAAAGACCAGAACATGCACTGATTAAGCGTATTTTACTCTGCCTGTTCTAGAGTCAAGGTTCAGATCTGCAGAAAATCAAATGCATGGAAAACAATGATAAAAACTGTCCATCACATCAGACACTTGAAAAGTAAATTGAGATGAGGTGTGAATAGTTTTGTCGTGCAGCTGGACAACAGCTGAAGCTTGTCAGGTAATGACTGCTTTTGCAGAGGAATGTTGCACATAGACTCCTAGCCACCAAGACAAACCCGAACCACTTTTTCAGGCAATATATTTATGAGCTTCTTAAATGACAACTCCCCAATTAATCTTGCCACATGATATTGGATAAGATTCTTTACCTCTACTGGTTTGAATTCTTAAAGGTAAGAGACAGTAACAACAAAAAGGTATCTCTCATTCCAACACTTAGATCTATGTATTAAAAACTAAAAATAACAACATAGAACAGGCAAAAATTTATGTACTTTGCAAACACCTGACTGAGGTTATGCTATAGGCAGTGACTACAGGGCCTTGGGAAAGAGGTCTAGTTTATTCATTTGAAAGAAAAGACTACATTGGGAGTTGCTGAATCTGAGACCTCAACAGCCATCAGGTTGCCACAGCAGAATGTTTCAGGGACAGCCAGCAGCCAGGCTGAGCATGAACACTATACCTATATACCTCTACATGTGGTCAGCCATACAGAAGAACACTGACAGAAGACACATCACTCACACAGACATGAAAACCACCAACAGCCTTACCATGTTCCTGTCTGGTTGATCAGGATGAAAGCTCATTCATCGAGAAGATGTGCAATGTGGATCCCTCCAGCAGCTGGGTTCACTCGGTCTCCCCAGTTGCTGGCACCTGAGCATACCAGCCACCAAGGCAACAGCCCCATTCTTTTTGCTAGTGTCCAGACCTACATACAAACCATGGATCCCCTTCAGTAACTGGCCTTAGACAATCAGTCTACCCAGTAGATGACCCTTAGATCTCCAGTTGCCTCCACACACACGTAAATGGGTCTCTCTGGAAGCTGGTCCATACCTACAACCTTAACAGTAGCTGACTTCCAGACTCCATGGTCTCTTCCAGAACTGTCTTGGACCCCCTAGTACCTCCAGTAGCCAACTCTCAGACCTGTTGATCTCTCCATTGTCTAGCCCAGGCTTATGGCCTCCCCAGTACCTGGCTCCTAAGCCTCTTATTCTACTTGCTGGCTATTTGAATTCTGCTATGAAGTAGATACAAGATTAACTTTGGAATATACCATTCAAAAATGCACATTTTTCTCTCCTATTGACACTAAAATAAGCAGTACCTAAGATTTGGAAAGCTACTTACCATCAAATATGTTTCTCCTCTAACAAGTTAAAGAGGATTGCTACAGAAGTTTTGATGGAAATTAGTCTTTTGATTCCTGTGGTACTTTTTATCTCTACTAGAAACTGGATTAGCTGAGCTTCAGAAAATGCTGTTTTCTTCATGTTTCTCTCCAGCATGGTAAAAACAAATAGCAAAACCTTGCAGGAAAACCTCTTGTTAAGAAATTTCCTGTCTTTGTGAACCTAAAGGTTCAATTGATCACAAGAGCATTTTTTTCTTTTTAATCCTCATCTGAACTGGTATTCCTGCTCTTGTGAAGTTTCCTTGCCAGTAATTGATACCAATCCTCAAAGTAAGAAGTTTTAAAAAAATCATCCAAGTTCTTTTTTTTATTCCTTGTGCACTCAGAACTTGGGCTTAGTTAATTTTGTATTTTGTTCAAGAAAATAATTTTGTGTTGCTTCTGCAGTAACACATGCACTTAAATCTCTTTAAAAATCACAATTGGAAGAAAGTTCCTGTAGACACTGTTTTAATCTTTCTTCACTTTCCCATTCCTCCCTTGTTCTCCTTTCCCTCCTTCCTCTTCCTCCTTCCCCCTCTCTTTCACTCTTTAAGTGATTGGATTATCTGATGATTCCAGTTTCTTGTTAGAAATTTTCGGGTCTTGTTAGCATCTCTTTGTATTGATGAAGAGAAGATTGGAGAAAACGTAATCTAGTTTCTTAATTTGGGCTGCTGCTTGTTTACCAGGAGTCCCACATAAAACTTGCATGGTATTGCCTCAGCATTGCTCTAATATGCTTCCACTGTTTTACTCATTTTCATAGGAGGTCCCTGTTTTTGTAATAGTGTAATGAAATTTACCTTTTGAAATGTTACTCCCACTGCTCTTTATTGTCACTCTGCTTATCTACCCAGCATGGTTTTCTGTAGTATAGGCTGTAATAGTTTCTTTTTATATAAAGGGAAACCTTAGATATGCTAACAAAAAGTACAAAGTAAAATAGAGAAAAATAAAGTGCTATATAAATACAATTATAAATTTGTAAATTGATGCAAACAGCAATTATGTCATGTAGGTGTTTTCAGAAGCTGCAATGAAATTTTATATTGGATCAGAAAGAAGTGTTGGGTTTTTTTTAACCTACTTTTCTAAGTTCTTTCCTGCCAAATATGTTATTTTCTATACACTGCTGTGTCTGGCTATTTACAAATGCTAAATTCCTTACTATTGTACATGTAACAGCTATTAAAGACATTTATTCTTCAGAACAATAGTGGATATCCAGAAATGCAAATAAGCTTGTCTAGATTTACAGTTGCGAATACGTTTGAAACAAATATATTTTGTTTCTCAGAGTATCATACAGATCAATTCTTTTCAGTAACCAGCTGAAAGTTTTTAGAATATGTTTATTAATGTGATTTATTGTCTTGTATCAGTTCCAGAAAAAAATGAAATGAAATAATTATTTTACATTTAAAGAGCTGTTTTAAGGATCACATTATATCATATTGAATAGAACTAAGTATATTATGAGTTTCTGTTTAATCAATATTATATAATATATACCCTTATCAATTATTAATTTATCAATTGATTACATCAATTAAAACATTATTTGACACATGAATAAAGTTATTCATTCATTTTCTGATGCTGCTCCATTTTTATGCTGGAACTGAACTTGATCCAATATTTATAATCCATCCAAAGACCACAAGATCTTACAGAGGGAAAGTCCACAAAAAACTGTCTTAACTTCAACTTAGCAACATTGGTGAAAAAAGGGTGATTCACAAGTCCTTGAGTACTTTTCATCTAAGTAATGTTCTTGGCAGGGTGAACACTTGTCTTGTTTTGAGAAGCGACAAATGACTTTGAAGTTTAACCAGGGTCTAGACTGCTCAATGAAGCATATATTATTCCTTCCTATTCTCTATAATGGAAGAATTGCTGCTTGAATAGTTTCCTCAGCTTAATCAACAGATCAATCTTCCATACTTTTCTAGTGCCAGAACAATTTACCTTTATGCCCTAACTCAACTTCATTGTTCTCCACAATTTAGATGCAGCCTTGACTTTTCTTTGTTACCATCATTACATTATAAGACGAGTTCATCTCTGTCATTAGTGCTTACATCCACTTCCAGTTTGACTTTAAACTTGAGGTATTTAAAAAAATAGCTGTGTATATGATTTTACAGATAAACCAAGTGCTCTTGCCTTGCATAATCTGCAAAGGGAGAAACATCTGTGCAGCAACATTATTTTTTTTTAATATGTTCTTGTCCCTTTGATTAAAGTATATCTTCTGGCAAAGAATGAAAAACCTCAGGGAAAAAAAAAAAGATGTTTCACTAGGTCTAAAATGAAAAGCAATCTCAGACATGAGCTTGCAACAGCAGCTTAGACAGCTGGCCATTTTACAATTGCTGTGGCAACATCTTAGTTGGTCATAAAGCCTTATGAGTAGCATTGTAGACTTTCACTGCCTTTATTCACTGTGACCCTCAGAGGTACAAACAACACATGAAGGAAGAGGCCATCGGTATGGCAGGAAATGGTAATTTTAAGCTACAATTTGGCCCTAGGACTACAGATTGTTTTGGGAGTTGGTACCTTCTAGAAAACAATTTTGGGCACTGGTATCTGCTTTTGTTTATGGTCTTCTTGTGCTGGTTACAGGCTGTTGCACAGCTGAGTTACTTAGAACAACTATATTTGTTGTGCTGTGCTCCCAGCCAAGCACATCCCCAACGCATATATGGGATGGGAGGATGTATTTAAAGAGACATAAAGCCTTCCTACCTCTTATTCCCTATCCTCCTAGAGTCTTCTGGAGTCCTGTATCTTGTTAAAATACATAGGAACTGCAAAGAGGATGTTCCTAATACGCAATTCCTTCTCATGTTACACTTCAGTAGATGGAAATTTTTTAATGTACTAGTCAAAATCTCTGGGTGCCTATCTGCCTCTCGTACACAAAGGCACACAAACAGACTGCTAACTGGTAACTTATTTTGGCAACCCCATTTGTTTCCTTTCATATTTATTATCCACTTAGATTCCTATGCTGCCTCTGAGTCTCATATATTCTGATTTCCCTACACAGAGGACTTAGAATGGTTTCGTCTGCATTGAGTTTAATTTGTCTACAGTATTTCATTTATGTATTCATTTTCCAGATTTCATTTTTCTAGTTTAAATTAGCCTTTTTCTGTGTTTTCTATAAAGTCCAAAAGACTGATATAAAGACCAGCTCTACCACTGTGACAGCAGGGCACTTGCAAAAATGACAATAATTAATAGCAGCTATCTAAGAATTAGATCTCAGCTTTTTATTGTTAGCAGGGCATGCCTTCTGAGTCATCTTTCTGGTAACATGCTTTGTATACAGGCTTTAGCTCATGGTACGTCTCTGACCACACAAACAGCCCTGCATTAATTGTTCCTGTAACAGTTCCAGTAATTGATTGTTCCAGTAACACTTCTAAGAAGTACGTCTTCTATTGTTGGAAGTATCATGCTTCAGCTCCCAGTTACTGGATCTTTTCATGCTTCTTTCTGTTGTACTAAAGATCCTTTTATCTGAAAGCTCTTCCTCAGTTTTGTGAATGCACCAAGTAACAGAAATCTGAACTACATCCCATAGCTATTCTGTGCTTCAGCCTATCGACACAAACATTTCATTTGCAAACATTCATTTGCAGTGTTAATAAAAAACAAGTGATCTATATAAACGATGGAGTGATCCCTTTCAACTACAGAGCATTAAAATGTTACCTTAAATGTGAAGATGGTGACAGTAATTACGTCACAAATTATCTAGAAAATCCCACAATGCTTTGTGAACAAAGGAATCAGAAAGAACTGTCTCATTTAACTTCAGGGAATTCATTATTCAGTGAGTTTTTTCAACAGTTTTACAGAAAAATATATGACTTTGCAAAAAAAGAAGGGGCTTATTCTAATGTAATTCTTTAAAGCTTATGCTGTACTCTTGATTGTTTTGAGTGCTAATTATGAATAATGCAAACAAAAGACACCACCCCCCCCAAACCCACACCTATCCTTTAAAATAACACTTTTTAGGAAAACAGTATTAGTGATTAGGATGATAACATTGAGGAATCAAAAAGGAGGTGCTGAAGAAACCCTTGTTAAATGTCTCATAATGACCTCGTCAGCTATGATTGAATAAGTGGAGTAAACTCTGGAGTCTTCAGTACAAGAAGGCCATGGACCTGTTGGAGTCAGTCCAGAGGAGGCCACGAAGATGATGCGAGGGCTGGAGCACCTCTGCTGTGAGGACAGGCTGAGAGAGTTGGGGTTGTTCAGTCTGAAGAGAAGGCTCTGAGGAGACCTTATTGCCACCTTTCAATACTTGAAGGAGGCTTATAAGAAAGATGGGGACAGACTTTTTAGCAGGCCCTCTAGCGATAGGACAAGTGGTCATGGTTTTAAACTAAAAGAGGGTAGATTCAGACTAGATAGAAGGAAGACATTTTTTACAATGAGGGTGTTGAAACACTGGAACAGGTTGCTCTGAGAAGTTGTAGATGCCCCATCCCTGGAAACATTCAAGGTCGGCTGGACGGGGCTTGGAGCAACCTGATCGAGTTGAAGATGTCCCTGCTCATTGCAGGGAGGTTGGATTGGATGGCCTTTAAAGGTCCCTTCCAACTCAAACCATTCCATCATTCTATGATTCAGTGAAGATGACCAGACTCAAGCAGATTTCTTGTTTGTTTTTGGTTTTGTTGTTTCTTTCTTTCTTTTTTTTTTTTTCCTGTTTCAGGAGACAGTAGTTTATTATTTTACCTGCTTGAATTAATGAAAAAATACTCATAGACATTCTACTGTTTTTTTGTTTTGTTTTGTTTTTTTTTTTTTTGTTTTGTTTTTTGTTTTTGTTTTTTTTTTTTTTTTAAATTAAAATCTGGTATGTGTAATGCACATTAAGCGTACTTACCACCAGATTCAAATATTTCTCCAACAGCACTGTCTGGAATCTCCTTCTTAAACTATAAAAAATTCTGATCACTATGAGATACGTGATAAGTTGTTCATGATTCTACACCCAAGTTCAAGTGAAATTTGTTGTAATATGCACACTGATCAATAGAATGAATCTTTCTTTCTTATTGGTTTTACTTGTCTTTAAAACTATGAGGTATTCACAAAAGGATGACTAACAAAACTGTATATTGACTCTTGTGGTTGTTATTATGCATATTAGATTGCTACTTCAAGTCACAAGTGAAGATATAATTATATTCTTTCCATATGTTTAGGCTCATTGGAACAGAATTTGAAGACGAGAAAATGAAGACAAATCTGCTTACAATGTGAGATATTCCAGATGTACTCTGCTGATAAATTTAAGCTGAAGAAAATTGCATTAATCTACAGCCTCAGAGAACACCTCTTCTTGTCACCCAGGAAGAAAAGAACGTTTGTTACTTCCCAGGCAAATTTATTTTTTCTTTGAATCTTGCAAAATAGTCTGTTGTTGATGATAGTAAACGCTGGCCAGAGCAGTGGGGACTGTCTATAGGAAAACCAGAGTGATGTTCAAAGTTCTCTCTTAACTCCTTTTCTGTCCACTTATATGCAATGAAGTATGGCATTTACTGCGAAGGACATCAGTATCTTACTCAGCACAACATTTGATAATATGACATTTATTTGTCAAGGCTTTTTTAGTATATAAGAACATTTTTAATCCAGTATGAGATTCTTTAAAACAATTTTCATTGCATCTTCCAGCAACATACACTAGGTCAGTGTGTAATAGATCTAACAGATCTAAATGTAGGCTCATGGAGAAGAACTAAAGACAGACCTTCCTCCTCTGGGAACCTTACATTGAATGTGTTTTGTAGAGACTGTGAACATTCTAGCCATTTGGACTGAGAAGGAACTGTCACAGTATGTCTGAAGTTTAAGCTACATGATGATGTCAGGTTTCTCTGTATTTAAATAGATTTTTGCATTTAAAATTGATTTCAAATGCTTTTTGCTTACTTTGGCTATTAGCCACACTGCTTTGTATTTCTTGCTTCGGTGGGGATTTCCAGTGATCACAGCCAGCTATTTGACCTGTTCTGCGACGAAAGCAACGCAGTCAGAATAACAGCACTCATAGTAATAGAAACAGATTTATCTGAAATAACGGAAGAATTTATTAATTATCTTATTTTCTTTTCCTTTATATTCTATTGAGTACACAGGCCTATGTTAAGACATTCACCATTTGTGCAGTAGAGAAATCTGACACACATAACTATATATAAAAAGGGATTTGTAATTTAAATGGAGAAAAAAGCCCACACCTTTGTGTGAGCAAATTGATTTTCCTCTACAACATGACTGTTCCGTCTGCTCCTGCAAATGGTATATCCTTTCCTGCTATTGTGCATGAATTATATGACTTTTCCACTGTGCTTTGTGACTATGTGATTGAATCAATCTTGAAACTAAATGTAAATGAGGTAAAATTAATTCCTGAGTGTTACAAAGAAATTCTTATATACAAATTATTTACTAAACTATACTAGCCACTTCCTCTCATCATATACTTTTACACCATTTTAGTTTTTGGTGAGAAAGAAATTTATCATCCACATTCTACTGGAAAACAGCATTTGTAGTTTAAGAGAAATCCATGCAATGAGTATGCACTGGCTCTAATATAATGATTCTCAGAAAATACAGGAGCTACAGGGTATTCAACAGTGTATTCAACAGTGCTGAGATCTTTTCTTTTCATGGAGAGTATTTATCAGTTTGTTTTGTGGTCTTCCTTCCCTCATCAAATCACATCCCCCATTCCTTTCTTATCCTGTAGCCTGGCTTCTAAATTTAGCATTTATGTATTTGTATGTCTCCAACTCAAACATCCAGTCTCAGAGC
The DNA here is from genome assembly GCF_000690535.1 of Cariama cristata. NCBI lineage: Eukaryota > Metazoa > Chordata > Aves > Cariamiformes > Cariamidae > Cariama > Cariama cristata. Next base: position 72,239 of record NW_009600855.1, read on the forward strand.
CAAGCACATCGGCTCCATTCACATTGCATGAGATAAAGTCCCAGCCATGAGTGAAAATGCACACAACTGAGGGTTCCAGGCATAGGACATTTCTGATCTATATCCCTTTTTTGCATCCTAAAGGCTTGCTTCATGGTCTAGGACCCAGAACGTAGTTTGAGGTAGACACTTTTGCTGTATGGCTGTGTGACTGTACGTCTGACGTTGTTTAAGAACTAATGCCTAGGTAAGAATACAATTAGATGGGCTGTTGTGTGGTGGCAGCAAACCCCGGATGAGTAGGTCCTGGAGATGCTGAAAACAAATAATTAGTAACCGTTCCTTTGCCATTTTACTTTCTGATTGATTATTTTCTTGACACTGTCCTTGAAATACATTCACATGTGAACTTACATATCTAAATCCTGTGTCAGGTACCTATGTCATTCAGAAGTCTATAAGTTACCCTGAAGATACAGAAGTCTCACAACAATTAGGTTGTCGCCAGTGAAGTACTGAAAAGCTTCCATCTTTCAACCATATGCACAAAAATCTAAATACTGTAAAATCAAGTTAGGCGAGTACCTACCTCACATCTGAACTTGTTCGGAGTTCACGAAATATTCATTTACTCATTCATCTCAGCTGTGGTATCCAAATGAATAAATGTGTTCGATCATGAAATAGAGAATTTTGCTTTTACCCAGTAGATATAGGTTTCATCTTAGATGCAAGTTGCCTTTCTGAGCACTTTTTTTCTAATGGAAAATTCCATAATAGCATTATATCAAAAAATAAAACAATACAAATACAGAGAGCATCTTAACTAATTACAGACCTCTGGTAAGAAGCTGCAATTATCCTCTGTAAAATTTCTCAAGGAACTACTACCCATCCATAGATGCCTCAGCCAAGCTATTTAATAGAGGAGCATTGACAGGCTTTTTGTAAATATTTATGAAATTTCATACGAATTACATATTTTCCCAGGTTTTTATTAGTTTTGTACTGTAATATGGAGTTTCAAAAATACATGAGTTTCCTTTCTTGAGCCAAGTACAGCAGCATGGAATTTTCTGTATCATATATTCAAAAGTCTTTGCATCAGCTTCTTAACTATATTTAAGCAGTAAGTTACACACATTTTTGCCTCGTGTCTTATTCCAAATTATCTAAATAGTTAACTGCCATTAACATAATGAGAATTTAATGCAAATGACTTCTTGAAAATTCCAATAAATATTTCTTTTGATGAAAGAATAGATTTTCAAATATGCCCCAATTTCTTATAAGAAACAAGCTCTCGCTTATTTTTAATGAGATTAAGAAATACTAGCTCTTCCTTTATGTAGGATCACACTGTCTTAATTAAAAAAAAAATATGATTAATATAGAACTACTTCTTCAGTTCTTGTTTTCTTAATAATATTGTTTCTGATCCTCTGTTTTTGCTCTAAGCAAAATAAGTTTTACTCCAAAATAAGAAAAAGTAAATATCCTCAATTATATCTCAACAGCTGTAGAAAAATATTTCAATAGGAAAAAAGAAGTCTCATTTTAGGAAATAAAAAATGAAGGTAAATAAATTCATATTGAATGTTCTCTTCATTCGGTTATGCTGCCCAATATCTTTGTTAAAAAATATTCTTGAAAGCTGCAAAAACCTTCTAAACTTTAATATTTGTCAAGCATTTATTGTAAACAGCAAAACTTCAGCCTGGACTTGATGATTACCTTGTCTAATAAGATCTAGCAGATTGTCAGCTTTGAGTATCTTCCACTGTCAATTTTTAGTTTCTCTTAAGTTTCACTCCTTCCTCTCATCTTCGATGTGATTCCATCTCTTATCAGACACTCAAGCCGTCTCCTTTCCTCTCTCCTTCCCTCTCCTCATTCCCTTGTTGCTCTTCAGCTTTAGATCAGTCACAAACACTTTGATGATATCACCTTCTGTATTCTCTGATAAAAAATGTTTCTCTTGTGTGCATTTCATTTTCTAATGGAGGGCAGTAATGCTCTAATTTCTGTAACAAGCCTTTGCAGTTTAGCTTCATCTGCTTGAGTTGACTGGAAACTATTAAACACATCAAGTGTTTCAGGGCTAGCTATTGCAAGATATAACAGTATCCGCTGAGTTTTACTTTTTTGTGGCACATACCTGCTTCAGACGTAGAATGAACTGCTGCTTAAGTCTTCTCTACTTATTTTATTATACTACCAAATCTTCTCTGTTTAGTTTTTATGCTGTAATAATGCTCTGTGCTTTGAGCTTTTTAATTACTTTATTTTTCCACTCAGGATGTATAAAAACAAGTAGTCATTCTGGTTAATGTCTCATGATTGTTAAGAATATGTTATATCAGGAGGATTGTAGTAATGGGATGAGATCCATCCCTTTACACCTCTTCAGCCCTGTCTGCCTTGTAACCACGCTAACAGGCTCTGCTGAAACACCGGCTTGTTAATTGATATTATTCTCCAGACGTGGGAGAAGGTCCAGTTACCAGAGCTTATTCTGTGATACCAGAAAACCACTTTCAGGATCCTCATGCCTGTAGACAAGACAGTCATGACTTTGCTATGGAGGGCTGCCACTCCTCGTCGGACAAATAGGAATCAGTCCAGGGGGAATAAGTCAGTTTAGGTTGCAGTCAGGCATTCGGCCTCATTATTCAGACATCTACATTCTTATTGTTATTTCTGAGGTTTTAAAAATATGCAGTTTGGACTCTTCAGTGCCAGTTTAAGATCCAGCTGAGACAGAGTCTACCTATGCTTATGTAACTTCTAAGACAGACCTATGGACAGCAACCAAGCCTGTGACGGCTGTATCTTTGATCAGGCTGTCTTCCACTGAGGTAAAACAGCCTCCACTTTCTCCGAGACAAAAGTGCTGTGTTAAACTGTCCATTTACACTGTGGTTAATAATGCCTATACTGCCAGTCCTTCCTTATCCATGGATGTGTAGGATTCCTGGAATTTCAGCTGGCTTCTGTTTTCCTGCCATAAGATGGTCAAATATTCTGGATGTCTCATTGCAGGATGGAGTGCATTCTGGATCTGATTCAATATCAGTGTCCCACAAGCTTGGCAGGGCATGCTTGGGAAGAGCTTTTTCATATGGGATGGCTGTCTGTGGATATGGTCCTTTCTGCACAGGCAGCGGTCCTGACTCACAGGATGGGAGAGAAATTCAGACAATCATCTGCTTTCATGCACTTTTAACACTCACCCTACACAACTATAAACACTGCTTCTTCACTTCATTCACAAATGAACATAGCCCCTTTCCATTCCCATGACACAATATTCAATTCTTCCTCTTTCCACCAAACCTAGCTCCTATGAGGCAGATTCCAGCAAGGAAGTATGATGTCCCAAGTGTTGGCGTCTGACATGCTTAGAAAAAGACCTGAATCTATCCTTTTAAGAAAACATTATTTCTAACTTGTGGATCTCTTGCATGACCTTTTCTCTCCAGAGGTGCTCTCTTTGATGCTATCTACATTATCTGCACACTGTCCTTCCTGGAGCTGAGTAAACTTCTATAGACATGAAGTGTCAAGGCCTTCAGAAATCTCCACAATTTATGTCTTCAATTTTTAAAACAAAAGATCTCAAAATGGCTAAACTAAGTTATATTTCTTACAAAAGTCTATAAAAGACATTAATCGCATAAGCAGACATACCTACACACTATCCCCTTTCCCTTATGTTGCTACACGTCGTAACAATTCAGTGGAATTGCAATGAGGTTAGCTTGCACAGAGTCTCAGCCTGGGGATGGGGGAGCGGAAAGCCTTCAGGTTCACAGAGGGATTACAAGCACAAATTTTGGAGTATTAGGGGCTTTACTCACGGAAGCTTCTTTAGCTGGACCAGAAAATACTGCTCTTCCATTATGTATTTTCAGTCAGGCTGAATCTTACCCAGAAAAGGTTCCCAGGTGTCACTCAGCCAGCTTATATCATCACTAATCCTTCTGGAGCTTGCAAGGTTGTGGAGCTTACGCTGGAACAACCTAAGAACAGAGCTTTCTCATTCAAGGTTTCCATAGAGGCAAGAATGTCACTTAGCAGTCATTGCTGGAGTCTGAAATTACACTCGGCTATGTGTACCCAGACTCTGGGTGCTCCTGCGTTCTAAGTCTGTATTTTACAGACGCCTAGATCTGACCCATTCCTGAGTAGATTGTGTTCCATAAATATTTGTTGGTGATATGAATAGATATGAACCTATTAACTGTTGGTGAGCACTCATGAACCTAGGAAAATATGGTGTAGCTGCAACCTTAGTTTTAAAAAAGAATACACTACTTATCAGTCTGATGGTTTAACATTTCACCTCACTAACAAGTTTCTATTCTTCACGAGGGAGGCACGTCCCCTCTGAGAAAAGCAAGTTGTTCAATTTTTCACTGATTTTAATTTTTAAAGCCAATAATTAGAGAATTAATTAACTGAAAGGCTTAGGCTTAGAACTAAATAATCATCACTGCGGAACATGAACTATACACAGTGTAACTTTATGATACTTATCTGAGTCTCATGGAGCTACACCTCTCCACAGTAGGCATCCACCACCACCAATTCAGCCTTGATACTGTAGTGCAATCTTTTTTATGTGTGGCTATTATTATCCTAATTAGATAGAGAAAAACAGGAAAAAATAAGCTCAAATAACTTGCATGAAGTCATAAAAAGAGAGCTTAGAGGGAAAAGAACTTCTTGGGTCCTAATGCAGTGACTCATGTAAAACCTTACTTGGCATAATTCTACAGAGGGAGTATTCTCCCATTATTCACTCCAGTATAAAATATTAAAATCAATACGAACAAGAAATGAACAAACAGCGTATCACAGTTCCTTTTCTTTACTTAAATATTTCTGTAGTTACTGTGGTGACAAGCATTACTGGCTTATTATATGTTAATGAAAATGATTGGACTTTATGGAAGTGGAAAGGGTACTAGATCTTGTGAAGGTTAAATGTTTTCAGTGGGTCAGTCCTGTAGTTCATGCCATTCAAACTACTTTTCTCTTAAAACATTCATTTTATGAGGTTGTTCATTTTGATTTGTTTGATCATGATGAGTGATTTATCATCTGTTGGTCTGGAAACTGAAATTCAGCAAGCAAGGTTACCATTCAAGCCAACTGCCCTTTGACCTTCACCTTTCCTTTCTGCTATGATGCACTGCACATATTTAATTTTTCTTTTGTCAAATATGTGCATTTGGGTGAAAAATGTGTTTGTTTTTTTCTCTGCATCTGTTAACATTTTATCCGCAGCAGAGGTACATTTCTTGCTTGAAACGTAGTTTCAAGGTTACAATTATTTGGTTTCTCCTTTGTCTTTCAGTGATGCTTTGAGAACAGCACCATGAATTACACTGGCTTATATCATCTTTTTCCTCAGAGACACCCACAAAAAAAAAGAAAGCAAGCAGAATGGAGAAGAATCTCCATGTGGATGACCTTGCACATTTTATAGATAACTGCCCCTCTGGGGCTGTATGGTTCAGAGGCATAAAAATGGACAGATTTCAAACTGTAGGAATTCTAGAGAGCCTGAAGTTAAAAAAAAAAAAAAAGAAGAAAAAAAAGACAACTCTCATCTACTATGGGCATTCAGCTGTGAAATAATTACTCCACTGACCTCGTTTTGCCACTGACATCCATGAGAGCAGAGATTAATCAAGGTTGAGTGCTTTTGAGCATCTCACCTTTAGTGTCAGTGAGAAAACCTGCCCATTCCAGATTCCCATTTTGCCTGATACTTTAAGGAACTACCATGGAGACCTATGATAGCCCCTCCAAGGTTGGAGGGGCAAGGAAAGGAGGACAGAAGAGAAAGGATAGGGAGACCTAAGCAATCTTTCTCCCCCTGCACCTACTTAAAAAGTTCTTCAGTCAAAATGTCCCATTCTGCTTGTAAAAGTTAATCAGGGCATTGACTTTATGCCTGAATGTTATTTATGATTATTAATTCTATTTCAAACTGGTTATTATATGTAAATTATATGTAAAAGCATCCACACTAAGAAAGAAAGTGGTGATGGATTTTGCTGACAGTAGTACATTGACTAAATGAATGTATCTTTTTATTACCATTTTAATAATATATTGAGCAAAACTTCTGAATACATAGTGGATGTGTCAGAGGCTTTATATAGCAAAAGCTATCAAGCTGAAGATAAAAGGCAAGACTGCTACCAGCCAAATGAAAGTGTGACTCTATCTTGTACACATATGAACAAGGTTTGTGCTGAGAATAGGTGTAAACTTACTAAAGGGAGTTGGAAAAAGAAGGTGACAGAAATTCACCTTTTCCATGCCCAGCGGAAAGAAGTAGTTGGGTAAATAGAATATGCTAATGTTTAAAAAATTGCAAACACTTAGCATGCTTTGTATTTTCCTCATGAAGCATTTCAGCTGCAAATAAAAGACATTTGTATGTAAGCAGGAGTTTCCTAGTGCGTAATGGAGAAGTCATATTCTTATGAATCATGGGTGGGGTTAAGAGGGAGGTCTGAGGATGTACAACTCTTAGTGAAGCAATGGAAGTCAAAGATGACATGAATCGGATCCATGGAGGCAGGCTTCACTCATGTTAAACATAAAGCAAATGATATACTAAAGCTGTGCTATCTACTGATGTTTTTAGAAGTTAATTTTCTTTCGTAAAGATATCGTATATCAGGACATCACCTTTGTCTTCCATGTGTTGTCACAACAAAAAATTATGAGGATAATAACAGAATTAGGAGAACTTTGTATAGAGTTTGGTTTTCTTTTGCTTACAACAGTATTCGATAGGGTGAAACATTTTGGCCTACCATTCTTCTTTGACATCATGTCATAGGATGGAAATACTAATTCAAAACATTGTTGTACTAAGTTAATGACATTTACTTAGGCAGAAATAATGTCTTAGGTATTTTCATGTCTTTTCAATAGCTAATCAGAAAAAAATCTTTATAATAAATATTTGTCATATTCTAGATAGTAATATTTTACATAAATAAACCCAAATACATTAAGGAACAGCTGGAACTATGCATTCTCTTATTAGTCTAACCTTATGCACACTTAAAACCTAGGAAATATATATGCTTAAACAAAACAGTTGTATTTTTCCTAGGATTTAAACCTTCATTTTCAAATCGGTCCATATTAAAATCATCTGGATGTTTAATTCTCTTACGGACTTAAGAAAAAACAATCTTACTTATAAAGTCACGTTTCTGATGTCCTGTAAGTCTGTCTCAAAGGTTAGTTTCATGTTCATTCCTCCTTCCCCTGGTCAGAATGAGCGTTTAGTGATGTGATATATAGTACTGCAGAAACCCAAAATATGACATAAATGCAGGGGGTGACATTGATAAATGGACTCATTTTTATATACTGTACTGCAGGGCTAGCTAGCACTATGGAGTGTGCTTTGGGGTGGCCTGTTCTCTATATTGGCTTCTCTCTCTCACTTTTATAAAATATTTGTGTTGCACAAACTCAAATGAATTAATTGTCATTGTTTTTCTGGTTTCATTTATTCATCCAATGGTTTGAAAATGTTCAAAGATACTCTAATATATGTTTTCAAAGAGTGCCAAGACTTCTAAATGCCATTTTACAAGGCATGCCTTTGGGTCTCTGACAAGAACATACAGTAGTTTTAATCTACACATTAGGAGAGCATTTTTTTTTCTTTTTTTTTAATTCACAAGCACAGGTTCTATCCTTCATATAGCCTGTGTAGACTGTTCCAATTCTATTCCCTCAGCCATGTTATTTATTTCTGCAGACATCATTTCAATCTTATCTTTTGTAGAGGTCACTGGCAGTGGCAACTTATCATTTCTGGCATGAATTCGTTTGCACATGTGTCTAATAGAGTGCTCGTCTCCTGCAAATTTCAGTGGAGGGTCTTCTGTACACTGAGATCTCAGAAATGACAATTCTGGTTATGAAGTGCTGGTTCGGTTTGAAAGCACTAGTTTTCTTCATTTTTGATTGGTATTTCAGGATGGTTCAGTCTGAATACACTATCAATGAACCAGCAAATTGTATTTTTGCAGCACCCAAAACAGACTAAGCGCTATGTGGGACAGATAGAAAGACAAGTCTTCATGATGGACAGATCTGATCTTTTTTTTTGTGTGTGTGTGCAGAGCAAGCAAATAGTAGGGTGTGTTCAAGTGAGAAGAAATAAATTCTAACAATAAGACCACAAATTTCAGATCTCTACATCCTGTTTGGTATGTTGCAGGGGGTATGTTTAAGTGTGGCTACAGTGGTACTTTGCATGTGAACACGTACACATGAGCACACACTCGCACTAACACTGTTTCCTATGTACATACACATATATGTATGTGCATCTAAATGTGTAAAAATTATGCAATCTATTTAATGCACATTAGTTGTGCTGATAAAATAAATAAAAACAGCTGAGTGTCATTCTGAATATAATGGGAACCAGAAGCAGTTCCCCAAGATAGAGGCAGTATGTCCATCAGCTAATTGATGATATGTTGTGAAGGCAGCAGTTCCTGCATTTGCTGAATTCTAGTTTACTGACAGTATTTTGCTTCTGTTAAAAGCAATGCCTCTTGAGCAAGCTTTCCCCATGATCCTCAAAGAAAAGGGAGATGCTAATTTGAGGAATGACATGCTGTCATTCAGGTGATCACTGATAGCGTGGTCTCTTTACGATGCTATGACTTCCCAATTCCTACTGAGTTCAAAACCCAGGGGAACCTCAGATCTGTTGCCTTACATAGAAGCAAGGTGCCAAGTTTGCCCCTTCATTCAACATTGGTTTCTCTTGTTCTGTGAAAACTGTGATCAAAGGACCATACAGGGAAGAGACACATACTGAGTTGTTGCTTCTCCTTGGTCAGCTGCTTCTGCAGAGGCAGCAGTTCCCCCTTCTTGTGACATTCCTGTAGGCACTGTTGAATACACTTGCTTACACTGATTATGTCTTTCCTACAAAGTGCTACACCAGTCAGCTGAAAATTCACACAGGTGAAATTCTAGTACAGTCCCTAGTTTATTTTACTAAGGTGGTTTTGCTCTATTCTTCTTAGCTGACAGCGTTTTCCTAGGTTTCTTTTCAGATCTTCTTGATATTATACACTTTTTTGCTGCTGTTGTTGCAGTTTGTTAACATAAACTTTCTGTAAATCTCAGTTCCATTTACCTCAAAGAATATCAGTCCAGTGCTGCTGCCTATGGGATGAACAGATATCAGGATCTGCGGGCTCAGTATCACACCACAAGGCTGACCTCTATTACAAGTTTCCTACCGAACAGGAAGCAAAATTGACATGTTTCTGGAGACTATTTGTTCTGGGTGTAGATGGCAAGGTTTTGGCAGCAGGGGGGCTGCAGGAACGGCCTCTCTGAGAAGAGGCCAGGGGCTGCCTCATGCCAGACACAGATGGTTCCAACTGGGTCCAAAATGGACCCACCACCGACCAAAGTTGGCCCCAGCAGCCAAGATGGGTGGCATCTCTGGGATAATATATTCAAGAATGGGTAAAAACCGCTGTGTGGCAGTTGTGAGGGAGAGGAGTGAGGCAAAAAAAAACAGTGTGAGAAAAATCTTGATAATGCCAAGGTCAGAGAAGAAGGAGGGGGAGAAGATGCTCCAGGCACTGGATCAAAGATTCCCCTGCAGCCTGTGGAGAAGACCATACTGGAGCAGGCAGATGTGCCCTGAAGGGAGCTGTCACCCGTGGAGAGCCCACACAGGTTTTCTGGCAGGAACTGTGGCCCGTGGGAAAGACCCACGTAGGAGCAGGGGAAACCACAGCCCTCATTCCCCACCTGCCCTGTGCTGCTCGGGTGCAGGGTGAGAAGGTAGAAGGCTCAGGAATGAAGGAGTGAAGTTCAACCTGGGAACAAGGAAGGAAGGTGTTTTAATTTTTATCTTTGTTTCTTACCATCCTACTCCATTTTTAGTTGGCGATAAATTTAATTAATCTTCCCTAAGTCACGTCTGTTTTGCCTGTGAGAGTGATTGATAAGTGATCTCCCTGTCTTTATCTTGACTCAGGAGCAATTCCATTGTATCTTCTCCTCCTCTCCTGTTGTGGAGGGTGAGTGAAAGAGCAGCTTCGTAGGGATCTGGCAGCCAGCCAAGGTCAACCCACCAAACTAGAAATCAAATGAAAGATCAAAGAAATTATACGTGAATCATATAAAAGACAACAGAGTAGTCCAAACAGTAGCAAATTCAAGTCCTTGTTTTCTAAACAAGGAACTTTTAAACCTTAGAGATAAAACAGTTCAAGAAGACTCCATTCTAAATTTTATTTTTATTAAGGTTGTGCATTTTAGTAATTTTTTTTCCCTTTTTAGTATGAAAAATGTGTTTGGAATTTAGTTTTTATTGTTAATATTTGTAATGTTTTCATTCAGCTTTCATTCAAATCCAATAAAGTTTGGTCAAAAAAAAAATCTGCTACCCACATCAAAAATACTCATTTTTCTTCTTTCTCAATTTCCATATTCAGTTTGACATAACTCTGTTAACATGTAGAATTAACCCAGATTTATACCCTTAAAGAAAGAAGAGAAATACACATTGTAATATGATGACTGAAATTTTTCCACATACATCAATATATGAACTTGAAAAAAGTTGCTATGTAATTATATTTTTAGATAGGGGCAAAAGAGTGCAAGAAAATTTGGAAGCCTTTTGAATGTACAAAAACAATGCTTGCACTTGTTTGGACCAAGAAAACAGGGAACTGTTGTGAACCACAAATAATGCCTTGTACATATTCTTCACTGATATTGGCTCCCTATATTGTTGATTTTACACCAATTTGTTTGGTTTTATAAGCCAAGAACTGTCAATATCGCAGCCCCCACAGCAAATTCTTTCTTTATGCCTTCGTTTTCATATGTAGTCAATCCTATATTCTACCAGTTAAGCATAAAAATATATAGACTTTTTTTTGCATAAGATAAATGCTTCCAAAAAGTGTGGAAAATAGAAACTGAAATTTTGAGGTTTTGTAGTAGTATCACCTAATTTTTTACTTTTCAGTACTGCCAGTTTTGGGGGGTTTTTTTGAAGACATTCAATCCCATCAGCTGTGCTCCTAACTCAAGTGTCCTTTCAACTCTATCATACATTAGCCATTAAAATATGCAAATCTAAGGAAATTTGTTATCTCTTCTCACTGCCTTTGTATTGCTATGATTATGTTTTTATGCAACATATAAATTTGTAACAATTAATATTTTATTACACATATATTAATCAACAGTGATAGCTAGTTCTCAAATCTGTTATTGAATAATTCATTTCTGATTGCTTTATCATATAATTGTTGATTAAAGTCATTGAATAATAGCAAAATAATTTTTCTTTTACTGTGCTAAATGCATTTTCAATTTTTTGTGTGCTGTTCAATGTATCTGAAATTCAGTTATACAAACTTTTAGTATGGAGTGCATATTTTTTTCCCAAAGTTTGTCATAGTTTTTAGAGTATCTTGGTGCTTTGGCATTCTGTATTTTTCTGGACAACAGTTTTGTCCATATTCAGATTTTACAGGAAAAACTGTAGAATAATAAAAAAGAAGACATCTTGTTTTCACAGTAACAGATCTGCCTTTTCTGTAAGAACAGCAGTTTCATTAACTACCTAAATTGCTTACTCAGTGTACACTCCAGATCAAGAAGTTTTCGTCTGGTTTGTCTGGCTGATTTCAAAGTCCTGCCATTTAAAATCTTCTTTTGTGTTCAGTTTTTACCAGTGTAAGCTGTGCTGTTTTGATTCTTCCTCCACTTACCCTTCACAGAATTTACATTCAAGAGTCACTAGATAAAATTCAGAAAGTATTCTGGAAGACAAACACAGAACTTTTCTGTGTTACCTGTAGTTCAGCTCGTTCCTGTATGGTCAACTGGTGTTTATATGTTATTCTTTTGGCCGTCTAACTTTTGCATTATTGACTGAACTGTGACCCAGTTTGAAGAACAGGATCCATATGCCTAATTTCATTGCTCTTTTTTCCTCAGTTTGTGGCAGTTAGACCAATGTCGATCTAAACACACTGCAGGACAATGTGTAAAATAAATGAAGAATTTTTGCCTTGAAATATGCATATGGTCCTAGTAATGAAAGTGCAAAAGGCAAATGGAAAATTTGTTAATAATTCTGCTTAAAGTTTATTTTGTTTTAAAAAAAAAGGCAACACTGGACATGATATTCACTGGCTCTTTAGAACGATTAGGCAGCTGTTTGATTATTGTTTAATGCTTGAGAAACATATTTAGAGAGCATTTAGGTGGGTAGCCCATATGCACTTATGTCTGAATCCCAAGTCTTAGGCAGTATTTCCTGGACAGCCACCTTAATAGCCAGGCTACCCTACAGATCACCTTGTCTTCTTTTAAGAGTGGTCAAGCAATTATTTTCAAGAGATGACTTTAGAATCTGGATCTAAACCATAGAACTTCCTCTAATATAGTTTTATGCTTAAAGTCTGCAGAATTGGACATATAAACCGCATTTCTTATAGTTTATGTAGCTCCCTTCTTGGTATATAGGGATTTCAATTACCCTTAAGAAACCCCTGATTTTTCCTTTAATTATACAAGACTTCATCCCCTAAACCAGCTTGAATCATTCTGTGGGATTAGGTATCTACTTTACAGCATGCACGTCTAAGAGGAACATCCAAAACCATGATATCAATCTCTCTCTTATTAGTTTCATCTGTCCACCTGCATCTTGCTGTTGACCCAAGCACATTTTTTTCACCAAGTTGTCTCATATCTTTTCTTCTGCCTTCACCTCCTGAAATCCCCAGAGTGAGTGACCTAAGAAAATAAAGTGTTAGTTTACCCCTTTCTCTGGCCTTGTTCCTATGAATCTCATGGTTTCTAGTGACATTCACAGATTATTTGGACTACTAAGTCTTGTTTCACATTTGGAATCTTTTATCAAGGCAAACTATCCTTCTGTCTTCTAAAATTATGTGCATAAAATATAAGATTTTAAAATGTAAACCCTCTTCACAAAGACAAGAATATCTAAAGTTAAATGTGATGTGAAAGGATAGTTCAGCAACTCTTGATCAAGCAATTATCTGTGCAGTAGCTTACTAATCCTTCCCTATACTTCTCCTTATTCTGTTCAGAGCGGAGCGTTGATTCAGGTTTATCATGAAGCAGAAGTTCTGGTTGTCAATTAGGCTAACTTTGAGGGAAAACTTTGATGGTACACTCCACTCACACCAAGTTTAAGCGCCTAAATTCCACAGATTGATTAAAATGCCTACACACAACTGCTGTCTGATCTCTCAGGTTGGTCATGCTGGTACACAAAGTTCCTTATGTAGCTATGGAGCATATAGCCTCTTTTACCATGATTTTGGGAGGTCAGTGCCTAAAACCAGAATTCTGGCACATGACTTTGGCCATGTAATTAAGGTATGTAATTTTGGACCTGAGTCACTTTAAATCAACAGGACAAACCTCTGTAGAAAATCCTGCTTGTTGATGCTGGGCCACTGTGAATATATGAATTCAAATCAGTTGACCAAAGAGAGAATGAACAACGGGGAACTTAATGCTGACATGGGCATTGACAGTGGGGGCCAGAAACCCTGTACCTGCTTTAGGGACATGTAATTCTGTGCAGATAAACAGCACAAAACAGTGTAAAATGAAAAGTTAAAATAATTTTCACACTTGCAGCCACTAAAGATTAAGTTGTGATGTACCTCAGCTCTCCTTCAAGAAAAGTTTCTCTTTCTTTGGCGTTATGGAACTTGTGTTTGCAAAATTTGTATAGTTATAGGAATACCAGCAATATGTGGTGAAAACTAGCACCCAGAATAGAAAGGTAGTCCAATTAATTACTGTTGACTAGAGCCCTGAGATGAAAATAGCACTGCCTCTTCTTCACTTCTCTCCTGATGCAGATGGAATTGTGTTTTGTTTGACTAATTAGCAGAATCTAGATTGTATATTTATTCATATAGTGAATGTCTTATCTTTTATATCAATTAAGTTCATACAAGAGGGAAAGGCTTAAGATTTCAACTTACAGTTGTTAGTAAAATGGAAACAATCATTGCCTATTTAAAAGTTCCCTCTAGTAACTATGACTGAATCTATGCAAAAATTTGATTGCATCCATGTAAAATGTATGAAAACTTTATACAGTCTAGTCTCCTGAAAGTTACCTTGTCATCAAGCTACACAATGTCATTTCCTTTACAGGCTACGTTGCTTCACATTGGCAGTGATTTATATAGTTTATAGTTTTATATAGTTTAGGATTTCATAAAAGATTTCACAGGGTTACAAGGTTTAATACATTGTCTTGAGAATGATTATATTTTTCAGATTTATTTCAGTAAGCTATTAAGAAAATGAATGAATATATTTATATGTAAACCCTGACATATTAATAATATATATATTTAGGTGGATGTTGATATTCATGAATGGATGTTGATAAAATAGGTATTTAGATGGATGTTGATGGGAAAGCATTTGTTAAACCTGATCAAAGTCAGTAATATATAAAATTAATTCTAACAACTCCTAAAGGCATTTGAAAGGATGTATTAGAACCAAACTTTTTAACCAGAGCAGATCAGGAAAATTGGCCTGAAGAGAATAAAGGGTGCCCTTGTGGGATATATTTGCATAGGAACACCAATTAATACTTGGTAGGTTCTGTGAATAAGCTACAATTAGAGGCTTGACATTTAACAGAGAAGGTATGACATAATCCTTTGTTTGAAATTCAAGACATTAAATCCATTTAATTTTAAACTAGACCTGCGTACCATTAATTGTTTCTGTGAAGAAAACTGTCTTTCTCTTCCCATCATTTTTTGGTGTTTATTTTTGCTATTTTTGTTAGTGGTCCTATTCAAATGAGCTATTTAATGTTGCAGTGTGTTCTTCTTAGCAGCAAGAATGGAACAAATAGCCAACTCTGAAGTTGATTTCTATGCTAGCCCTCAAAATGCTCAAATCCACATCATCTTTAATAGATCAGTAGTGTTTCGCAACACTGGTGTTAGTGACTCAGTGTGCCTTTGTTATTCTAATGGATCCTTATTGAATGGGATCACTGGAAATATCAAAGTACACCAAATAGTCTCAGACACTTGGTAACATACCTTGAGTACAAAGAGAGGCACATTTTACAAAGCATCAGTTCTAAAAGAATGGGTTTTGGTCTCTGGTCTACCAATGTCTCAGGCTCCATAGACTCTCTCTGAGGTACTGTTGTGGTTTAACGCCAGCCGGCAGCTCAGTCCCATCCAGCCCCTCGCTCACTCCCCCACAGTTGGATGGGGGAGAGAATTAGAAGGGTAAAAGTGAGAAAACCCATGGGTTGAGACAAAAACAAAACAACATGGGTTGAAACAGAAAGTTTCACAGGTAAAGCAGAAGCTGTGCACGCAAGCAAAGCAAACCAAGGAATTCATTCCCCACTGCCCACGGGCAGGCAGGTGTTCAGCCATCTCCAGGACAGCAGGGCTCCAGCACGTGTAATGGGTGCTTGGGAAGACAAACGCCATCACTCCCAATGTCCCCCCGCCTCCTGCTTCCCCCAGCTTTTATTGCTAAGCATGACCAAAGCGTTATCCCTTGGGTCAGTTGTGGTCAGCTGTCCCGGTTGTGTCCCCTCCCAACTCCTTGTACCCCCCCCCTCCCCAGCCCACTTGCTTGTGGGCTGTGCAAGCACTGTTCAACAATAATTAAAATATCCCTGTGTTGACACTGTTTTAGTCACAAATCCAAAACATAGCACCAAAGAAGCTACTATGAAGAAAATTAACTCCATCCCAGCCTAAAGCAGTATAAACACATATTAAAGTAGTAAAGAACAAAAGAAAACCTATTGCAAATTCACTATACAGCGATCTGCAGCTTTACAGAAAACATTTAGATGTTTTCAAGTCGGAGAAGGCTGAAACCCAGTGATCTAGGGGATCAAGGAGCCTCTGCCATTGCTCATTCAATTTAATCACATCTGATTAAACTGCAAATGTCCATGTTTTCACTATGTAAAGTAATTTATTACAATTAACTGCTGTATTATCAATGTTATTTTCTTACTATTTTCAGTTAAATCCTCAGTACTGTTTTCCATGAGATGAAGGTTAGAATACATGAAATCTAAGAATGATGAATGAATGAATGAATGGAATTATTATGAATTTCTTCAAAAGGCTAAAACTTTTGACAGAAGTGCAAGATTTGAAATAACTACTACCTACAAAATCAAGAACAGCAGAATGCCTGACATGGATTTGAAGTCTTCAGTGTATTTAGCACAGTTAGGGTACAGAAATCTATTTAATTTTAGTGCCCTAATTTGGAGAACAAAGGCATTGGAAAGTTCTCGGATCAAAGACTAGGTTTAACCTTTGAAAGTTTATCACCTTGAAAACTTCAGTTTCAATTACAAATTATATTTGTCGTGCTTTCAAATATTCAAAATTTTTTTCCAGTGTTATCAGGGAAAAAAACAAAGTTTATATGTGGTCACCCCCTCATCCCCAAAACATGAGTTCTGGGCTTATTGCTAGGCTTTTTCTTTTTTTGTTTTTCCTAATTTCTTTTTTTCTTCTTCTTTTCACAAAAGGAAGGATACCCAAATGTTAAGGGAGAGATCATTAGGAAGAAAGATCACAGTCACATTGTCCCCTTATGTTTTGCAGTTTTCTGGAATCACAGGCATTTTTTTTCCCTGCACAGAAAAGGTGAATGTTTTCTAATTCCAAATTTTCTGTTAATTCTAGAATTGGTTAATCCTGCTGCCAAGACTCAGTAGGTTAAATCAAAACACACACACACAGATAAACAGGTCTGAATCAAATTGCACTCATACACAGAAGTTAATCTATGATTAAAATTTCCCTTCTCATGAGTATCATTAATTACTCACTTTTATATGCCGGCATCCATCAGTGGACGGTCGGTGAACTTCACAAAGTCAAGCCTTTGAGCCCTCACAAAATCGTCAATGGACAATCTGTCAATCCTCATGAAATCCACCCTGAGGGTCCCAGCTGAGGGGTCAATACTGGATCACACAGTCCACTGCAGCCCCAGAGAGCTCAAAGGGTCTCACTTTGGATTGCTCTTTATAGGATCTCGAGATGATTGGCTTCAGTCAATATTTTCCATTCTGGCTGCAATCGGTGCTGCGTCACTCTGGTGTAGCCCTCAAGCAGAAGATGGCCCAGGGGTGGGCAGGGAGTGCCGGATGCCCCAGCCCCAGGCCACTGCACTTGTAGCCAGGGTGAGGGCACAACGGGAGCGTGCAAGGCTGATCCTGAGATCTCAGAGTGGCCCAGGGAGGGGACTGCACCACCACATCTTTTGGTTTTGGTAGGGTTGAGATGTGAAGTGCACTCTGAGCACTTTTAAGTATTGAACAATTGCTTTCCAGGGCCTTGTTAAATTTTTACCAGTTTAAGTGCTGAAGCATTGTTCTGCACTTCAGCCTGTCAGAGGCTCACAGTCTGACAAGGTCTGTGTGATAAAGCAGGGAGTGAAATCAGGCCGTACAGCACCCAGGCTTGGGCTCTACTCAACTCTCGTTCTTTCCAAGCTCAACGTGAAAGACAGAGTAAAATTCAGAGAGTATTTGCGTATTGTCACAAGTGAGTGACAAGAAACTTCTGTGCACTGGACTGTGTGTACATGGATCTGCAAGCAAGGATTACCAGCAGACATCTTGTTTAAACAGCTCTTCTCTCAACTTAAGACCTAACTTCAAAGGTTACTATTTAAATAGTATTATTCTATCAGGTTGGCAGCTAACTTTGGTGTTTGCTTCATAAGGGATGTTTAGCAATGTGTGTTTAATTAGATCCTTTCTAAGACCACCAGCTAGTTAGAAAATTCAACAGCTGAAGATATTTCTGTTCATTTACACTATCCTGCCCTTAGTCCTCAGAGTTCTGCTCTCTTAGCAGTAAAATGGAAGAAGAAAATTGTTTTAGAGCAACATAATTTTTATACTCTTTCTCATCTCCAATAAAATGTATTTTAAAATTTACCGTTATTGTAAGATTTGCAATCTGGTGACAGGTAAGACTAAGCACATGTAAAGTAGGAGGGATCTCATCAAAATCTTGAAAGTAGAAGAACAGGGGAAAGAGATGCCTATACTACCAAGAGGAATAAAATGTAGGGGGAACAGAAGTGAGCAAGTTTTTCCCCCTCAGTTAACAACTTTCAGAAAAAACATGCTATAGTGTTTATTTTATGAACTTCTTTTGTATTGGTTTTGATCATCTGAGTCCAGTTGTTAGGTATGCGTACATGTGAAAATTTCCTTAATTTCATATTCACTCTGAGAGATTATATGCTCTGCTATTCAAAATGAAATTGAAATACTGCACATATTCTTGCTAAGTATAACAATCCGTTCTAGATTTTCATTAAGATTTTTCTTTCCATGTTATAAAGTTCCTCCTCCTATTTATAAGATGCATGCCAAAACTTCACAGAACAGAGAATATTTGAGTTAAAGAGATCAACTCTAGTGCGTGATTTATGTAAACTTACACCTAAGCATAATCTGTGCATTCGGAACTAGATAGACATTAACACTAACAAAGAGATACAGACCACAGAATACATATAGTTGTGTCTAAAAACTCTTCTCACCCTTCAGCCTAGAAACTCAGCAATAACTTAAAAATATACCAAGGGACATGGGGGTTGAGTGAAAATGGTGAGATTATAACAGACATGAGGATAAACCAATCTCATACTTTTCAGAGAGTAGGAGTTTCTCACGCTTTGGAAATTTCCTACTTTTCCTAGGACTGGTTCTTTTATTTCTGGTTAACAATCATGACAGTTTGTAGCTTGTTGCTGAAAAATAGATGTGAAATAAATTGAATTTTGCTCTCATTTCTTTCACCACGTTCCTTAGGGATTCCAATACTGTATCCACACTGGATGGTCTTGGAGTACAACAAGAAAAAGATGCTGATCCCTGTCCATAAGCAGCATATTATGGCTTTTTCTTTCTTTAAACTTTAGTTGTTAGTGTTAAATTGTGAACCTTGTTCCATTCTGAAATTAACATGCAGCTCTTTTTTCTCTTTATGTCTGCGGTAGTCATATTAAAATGTTCTCTACTATGGTATTTGACTAGAAAAAAGCACCTTTCCTCTCATAACTGCTTGTACAAGATGAGAATAGCGATTGAATAACACTCCTGTGATCACCAGACAATTTTCACATTAAAAAAGCAAATAAAATAAGCTTCTATATAATGTAGGAGTACAAAGATGAGAGTACAAAAAGCATTATGTAAATCTGTTCCTTTTTACAAACCACCTCCATGTGATTCCTAACTCATGTTTTGAGAAGCACAAGCCAGGAGGGAAAGCCACGCGGCACACAGCTCAGGTGGCTGTTTTCTACTTACTGAAACATTGTGGGGTTTAAGGTTCAGACGAAATGTGAAACTTGTCTTCAAGCTCACTGAGGAAAGGCTGAAAAAAAAGAAGAAACAAACAGAAAACAAAAATGCAAATGAACTCAGAGAAGAGTAGGAAAAATGAAAATTGAATATAGAAAAACAGCAGGAAAAAAAAACAGGAAGAGGGAAAAGCGTAGCAGGAGCTCATGATCCTGGGCTCTAATTAAATGTGACAAGAGTAACACACTCCAGAGTTAAAACACTCTCCAGAATTAATTCCTGAGGCTTTGCCTGGATTAGTAAACTAAACAGTGCTGGGGCAAAGACTTGAATACCAGTATGTGAGCATTTATACTACCAAATCAATAGCAGAGTCTATGCAAAATAGTTTTGGCTTTGGCCAAAACAGCAGACCGAGGCCGGAGTGAGCAGAAGTAGGGGACTGCTCCTGCCAGCCCCCCCGAGGGGCAATCCTCTCGGGCTCTGCAAGGAGAGCACAAAAAGCTCTTAGCTACATGGGTACAAATCCTGGTTTGCTTCTTAGAGTCATAGAGTCATTATGGTTGGAAGAGACCTCAAAGATCATCAAGTCCAACCGTATACCTGATGCCACCATGCTTGCTAAACCCACTAGACCATGTCTTGAAGCGCCACATCTAAACGTTTTGTGAACACTTTACTTGCACTCAAGGAAAAACTATGGCCCCTGGACATTTTTGTTTACTAGAAGAGACATATTCAAGGTTCATTCAATGTACTTTAAGAACCTGAATTACTCAACCCCCTGCCCCTAAAACAACAAACTAGCTTTATATCGCTGTGAGGAATCTCAGTGAAACAATGGAAAAGCTGGCATTTCATATCCCTTTGATAATATAGCCTTATTTTTTGTAAACAGATATTAATATCTTCTGTGGAAATTATTCAGGGATTGAAGACAGCAAAGTTGCTTCATATTATAGAATCTGATTTTGCCAATTTTTGATTGATTATGCTAGGTATGCCCAAGTTATTATTTATTTCTGTACACCATCTGTGAAGTAATACAGACTATTACTAGCCATTATCAGTATTTTCACGATGTGTATTACAATTGTCAGCATTATTGATGCCAATATTACTAATGGCTATTCTGACCTTCAGATTTTACTGCAAGTAATATTTGTATAGTATAAGTTAGTAAAACGTACTGCCTGCATCACAGTTCTCTCATAATTGGAAGGAAAGCTGTTACAGAGGCACGCTGAACAGAATGCGTAGAAATTCATAACGCAGAATGCAGTCCCTGATCTTGCAGCCTAGCTGTAGTGAGAAAGACTAATGATGTGGTTGATGTCAAATGCCCATACACTTATGATTTCTAACAGGAGCTACTCTGGAATTTTCAAAGTGCCTGTGCGATTTTAATATTCCATGCTTGTTTATTTCAATCGTAATCGAAATCTATTAGGCTACTCTGAAAATTTATCCACAAAATATTGTAGAACACTTGCAAAACATATATAAAATTGGGATTTCTTTGTCTCATTGTGCATTCAGCTTTGTCAGACTTTAATGCTATTTTAACCTTTCCCATTATTCATTAAATGCAGAGAGTTATTTAGAAACGAGGAATGCATGAAGATTTTTTAACTCTCTTATCATTAGAACAGTTTATTATTCCAGTGAACATTGCAACATCAGCAAGATTAAAAAATCCAGCTCTCTATAGTAGTGGGACATTCCACTAGCTAACTTCAACAACAAATACAAGGCCCAGATGGGCCAACACAAGTCCTGTTTGAGAGTCAGATGAAAAAACGCGGTAGGAGTCTTAACTCTTACTAGGACCTGTATTAGGTCCAGCATGCTGTGGCATGAGGGAGAGCTCCCACTGCAGCATCTGAGGAAGGGGAGGTTATAGAGAAACTATGGCTTTTTCAGACCAGAAAGCCACTCTTGAGTTTATCCCTCACTTTCTTATTTTATCCAAATAATAATATTAATGATGAAAAGTATACTTCTAGTTTTATGGTGTTATGGTGACCTTGTGAAAAAGAAAAATCAGGAACGTAACCAAAATCTTACAATAAATATTTGTATACGACACTATTTTCAGGTGGATAATAGAGACTCGGGAAATTCAAAATGTCTGAGATACAGCAATTCATTCTGATAGTGATGGTAATCGTAATGGCAAATAAAGACGGACAGCAAATGATTTCTGTTAAGAGATTAAAATAACAAATATATTAATGTTCCATTTTAATTATTTTTAAAACTATAAACATAGACTAATAAAATAAGATCAGATTCATCTGTACATGATTTGTACATCAGATTGAATGGTCAGCTAAGAATGGATATTCTTAGCCATATGAAAGTTGTATAAATTTCCCTGCTGTAATTTCTATGTCATTTCCTAGTATTGTAGATAGGCAATCATACTAATAGCTTTGAATTCTGGAAAAGATGCTGAACAGGAGCAGAATATATAAAATACGTAGAAATTAGAAAATACTTACCCAAATGAGTAGTACTTTTAACTGTGTACTTAACTCTTGTCCATGGAAAATACTCCTAATTTCCTGAACAAATACATTTCCTAAATAAATAATTTCACACATGTGCTTGTAAAATGAATTCATACTCTACCAAAAGGGAAACAAATAGTAATTTTCAAACTTTAGAGAAATGAGAGGGAGAGAGGAGGAAAGGAGGGAGGGAGGGAGGGAGGGAGTGGAAGACTGAGCAATCTACGTCTCAAATTAATACACTGTAAAATATTTAAGGAGAGAAAATGGTACTAAAGCTATGTTGCTGTAAAACTGGCATATTTACATCATTATCACTGAAGATTGTTATTGCATTTTTTACTGACTCAGTAACTCAGGCTAAATACTGCAGTATCAATATTTCAATTTACTTCCATGTGTAAAGCTGTTCTGTTATCCTGTTACCAGGAAATATTTGAAAATTAATGAAAGCAAGCTACCTGGTTCTGCATGCTACAGCCCAGTAGCTTTCAATGACAACAGATGGGTAACAACAAGCAAAGTCTGAAAAGACTTTTTTATAAATTCTGCTAATCTCAGTATGAATCATTCAAATGCCGGTAAATCCAACATCTATGCATTTCTAAAATATAACAAAGACAATGTAAATGTTATGAAGCAGACCTGTTCTATATTTCAAAAAAACATTGCTCCCTAATAGCCAGTGATTTCAAGTTCAACCATGTTGCTCTTTTAGAGACAAAACTTCCCTAGGAGTAGTAAGGGAGCTTTAAAAAATTGCTGCAAGGTACAGAGATCTTAAGTGGTGGTTAATAAGAAATCTATGTTAGAAGTCATAACTAAACAAAATCTTAACTCTATAGCAGAATGTAAGATAATAAACACTGAAGAAGAGCTCATGAATATGTGAGAACGAGGTGTACAGATCCTTATGGGCTGTAGGTCACATGTTTGGCTCGCAAACATTGAAGGAAGAGCTTGGAAGGAAGAGAAACAGCTGCATGTTTCTAGGTGTGCTGGCAGCACCACCTCTGATAAAATAACCAGAATCCATGAAAACCAGTGTTAGTGGTGTCACATGTTAGTCCAGCTCTCAAGGGCCTGAAATTAGGAGATGGCCACTGAACAACAGTGGTGCTTTAGGATAAGGAGGAGAACTATGTGATTTTAAGGTCTTTGTACCCATTCTGTGATTATTCTGAGCTTTAGAAAAAGGCTCTGAAGCCCAAATATTCTTCAGCATCTTCACAAGCAAAAGCCCAAATATTTTTTTAACTAAAGAGAGGGTTGAACCAAATAGACTCCAGTGATCCCTTCCAACTAAGTCTTCCCATGATCTGATGATCCATGTTTTTTTAAAACCCAACTCCTGGAATGACACTGCTGTCCTACTTTCATATGCGTGATTTTCTGCAGCCAAATATTGAGCAAAACAGAGTGCAATTATTTAAATTTTCTCTTACAGAGTATTTGTCTTTAACAATTAAGAAGTCCAAAGGGAAAAAACAAATGCTGGAAGAAAGAGAGAGGTACAAACACAATGCCAGTAAAAGTGACGAGGCAGCTGATATTGTACTGAGTACATGGACAATCCCATTTTATTATGTGAAGTTTCTGTGCAGCTGCCAGCAGGCATGATGGCAATTTGCAGTCAGTCACCAAGGTCACTGAATCAGGGGGTTTTGTTAGCCAACTTTCACCGCTTTTAGATGAGAATGCAATTGAAATCTCTTTGTTTAAAAATAGTGAAATAGTGGAATCTACTTTCTGAAGTACTGGGGAAGACTGGAACAGAAATATGCTGGGGAAAATAAGTGCGGTTTATCTGGAGTGGTGCAGAGTGGAGTTACCGATTTGTGGGACTGTACATCTGCGAATAATGGAACCTGAAAGATAAGAGAAAGAGGCAAAAAGATACAGAAAGCCAAGCAAAAATAAGAAACATGAGTGACAGTGGTCCAAAAGGCAGAAGACAAAGATTGATATGTGCGCTCTTGAGAAAGACTGGAAATCAGATTGTGAAAAAAATGAAACCTCCTGGAGTGTGCTCCTTCTGTGATCAGGACCACAGAACTGTGCCTCTGATGCAATACTGTCAGGAGTGAAAACTGAAATAGCTTTGCAATTCCACCTCTTCCGTGTCTTCAACTGCACCTTCCAATATGCTCTCAGTAAAGCTGGGTTCTCGTTACGCTCAAGTATAGAGAATTTAATTCATACTTCATTCAAGATACTTTTAAAAAAGGAAACATTGCATGATGCAGCTTACAGGATTACTTATACTTCTCTCATTCATTTTACAACCTATCTTTAAGTTAGAAGTCAGGTGGTTTCAGTTACTTTAGTTTAATAAACATTTGGAAATGTTCCTGGATTTTTAAGGCAGGTGCCTAAACTGTAGACAAAACTACGGATGACTACTTTTATCCTTGTTTGTTTTCTAACGTCCTTTTTTTGATTAGAAACTTAAATAAGAAATGGCAAACAGCAATATTCTTTGTGCAGAGCTTTCACTATTCCCTTCTGTTTATTGGCAAAAGCTATTCACTTCTGCAACAGGCTATCATGTTAAAATATATGTTTCTTCTAAGCCTGAATTTATTAAACTAGCTAATTAATATTCATTAATATGCATCCATTGTCTTCAAACAAACACAAGACAGAAGTCTGGACTAGATTGTTGACAAAAGCTAGAAGAGGAGTGAATCTTTCACATGAATGTAATTATTCAAGTTGTACTTCCATTTCATCCTAAAGTAACAGATTTCTACATTTCAGTTTTTGTACATACAAAGATTTTTCAAGGTAGAAACCTTGATCTGTCAGGTTTTGGAAAACTCCAGGCCTGATAACATACACTGTATTAGTAGTACACACCATAATTGAACATCTGTTCTTTTGCATCTGTTAATTCATATAGTTTTCTGAGTAGGATTATATTTAATTTATTATTCTGGTATGAGAACTCTTATTCATTTTTGACATCATCTTTTGTGAAAGGAAAGCCTCCCTGTATCAGCCAGGCTTTGTAAATAAGGTATCAAACACGAGAAACCCACAACCTGAACTGCAGCATCTTGCCATGATCTCTACATTTCCTCTTTCAAGGGAAAATTACGCAAACAGTATACATTTTAATTCAGTGATATTCAAACTTTAGTCTATGTCTGTCTCTGGACATGGAACTGTTTCTAAGTGCTCTATGTAATGTAAATAACAAAAGTAGATTTAATTTATTATGTTCCAGATTACTGTGCTTCCAAATTATTTAGTGTTCAAAAATAAAATATGATAAAAGTTTGGAAAGCACTGCTCTAACTTTAGCATGGGATGTTACAGATATGGCTTTCATTGAACTTAGTGGAAATCATAAATATATTTGCCAGAAATTAATATGAACAGAACTCTCCACTAAGCACATTTTATTCCACAATTTGTGGTCTACCTAAAGACCTACAGTGGTTCCTCTTAACAATCTAGAGTTGTATCAGTGATCTGTGCTGTATATTTTAGTAAATCAATATGAGAAAAGATAATTGTTAATGAATTTTTTTTTCCTGTCATTTATTATCATTGTCTTTTATAGGTCTTGAAAACATGTTAAGGTTGCTGAAACACTAGTATCTTATATTTCAATGAAAAACAGATAAAAAAATCCAATGGCAGGAATATGAAGGAACAAGTTATATAGTATTTTATAAAACTATACCTATGCAAAGCACCTAACTCACTAGGATTTGACCCTAGTGATCAAATGGAGTCTCTACATCCTTTTCCATTATAAATATTAAATAAATGTGTGCACATATTGTCATTTTTGCTTCATGTCTCAGTGGTGGCAGAAGGAGGCAACACAAAATCACACAAAATTACTTTCTCATTCTTTTGTCACTAATCTGATTAATATAAAACCTCTTTCTTCATCAATCCGGTGCATTACTGTGGTATAGGAAGGTTTGGACTTCAAGGTAAGGATTTACATTATCTTTTCAAAAAGAAGGGGACCGTATCAACAGTATCTCTAAATAGCAAGCTTTGAAGTATTTCCTGGTGACCTTGAAAATGTAGTGCACAGGCTTCATGGCAAAATAAATGTTGGCTGGAACCCAAGTTTAACTAACTCAGGCACCTTACTTGGCAACTATATTAGCAGACATTTCATCTCATTTTTGCCATCTAAAAGCTGGATTGTACTATCATCTGGAGGCCTCATACTTTCAGTGGAGAGAGACAGATAACCTTGAGAAGGCTAATTATTTTCCATATCTTACATGTACTTTGGTATTGGATGAATTTGATTACCCAGCACTACTTGTGATTGTGGCTTTTCATAGTTAAAAATTGTTTTAATCTCTAAAGCACAGATCTTTTTTTCCCCTACACAGCCCCTCAAGTAGTCTCTGACTCTTCTTCTTACAGTGGCATCTGGGAACAAGAGGAAATATTAGACACCGTACAGTCATACAGTAAGAGGTGATATTGGCAGAGCTTGCATTTCGAACAGACAACACCAACAAAAAATGAAGAAAGGGATACAACATCCTCTGTTATTTTAGTATGGCAGGGCATAAAATTCAGAGAAGGGCAACAAGGAAGATGAAAAGGTATGGAACGAAGTCTATACAAGGGATGACTAAACAGCAAAGGGCATTTCAATCTGGAAAAGAATTGTCTGAGGGCAGATGCTTGGATTCTGCATGGCAAGGATAGATGAATAGGGCATGATTGCTTTCAAAATGAAACAGGGTAATTTCATGGAAAAAAAATCACTGAAGCGATAGTAAATGCAAAGACAACAAACATGGCTTAGAAAATCCCAGAAATTTGGTTTGCAAATTGTTTAGGCTGGGAGAGTGTTTTGAGGAAACATACTTTGTGCTCGCACTCTTCTCTAGCTATCTCAGAAAGGCCATCTTCAGACAGAGGTTCCTCTGGTCAAACATGCTCTGAGTATTCGTATGTTCTTCCTCCCCAACCTGCACGCCGGCTACAGCCCAGACATCTTTTCTCTCTCTAGCAGAGGGGAGTACTGGCAATATTTACCTTGGGGAAGGAAAAGAAGAACAAAAGGATCCACAATTCCACACAACCTCAAATTAAAAAGTTAATATCAACTATTCTAAATGATTAAATTATTTCCCAGCCTGAAAATCAAATATAAACCAACTTAGGCATGAATTACAAGATCAGTCATTCTGATCCCAACAGGAAAGAGAAGCCAGCTTGGAAAAAAATGAATGTACAGTGCATCTGCTTGGCCTGACACAGCCACTCTCTTTGAGAATGAGATGTCAGCTTGCACTTTTTTCTTCTCTGTGAGGAGAGTAATTTGCTACCTAGAGTTGGTGGCTCTTTCAGGACACTATCCCACCAGGTGCACCTGCAGAACCAAACCGTATGCACATGACATCAACTATTGGGTAATTCCTGGTCCTGGAGCTGTAAGTGGATGTTTTCCAGGAATCAGCATCCCTTAGCTTAGGTCATATTTTGGTAGCAAGCCCAAACAGCAAGGAACTTCTGTCATGTGTGCTTCATGTCAAGACCTCTTTGTGCAGAGGAAGTGAAATCTGTCACAATCCATGTTTATACTGTCTGTAGGGTGCAGGCTTTGGAGAACATTATCCTTCCTTCTGGGTACCGGTTTCCTGGCTCAGAGACCTACTGGCATCAATCCAGACTGCAGCCTGAGAGCAAAGTAGTATGTATGCACTGAGGGGAATTGATGACAAGGCAGCAAACCAAGCTTCTTTATCCTTTGAGGTGTTGCTATTATTAATTGTAAAATAATTATTATTTTAAAAATTGAATACAATAGAACATATTTACAATGCTTTATAGGAAAATGACTTTGAAATAAACCAAATGAAAGTAAAAATGGGTTAGAAAACAAAAAGTAATATTAATCTAATGTAATGATATTATGAAATAGTGTTATTATGTATACATGACATAGTGGTTATAGAATAACACATAACATCAATATAGTTTTGAATAAAATCAGAACAAAGTGTGCCAATCTGGATAAAAAAGAAGTTAAAAAAACCAACCAAACAAACACAAAAAACCCACAAAGGCAAAAGGTTGTAAAAGGTCATTCACAGTAAATATTTTTGGTAATACACTACTTTCCCTAAATCAATCTTTACAGCAGGCAGTGATTATGAAATTAATACTGTCCACAATCCCTATCAATTGGTGGATTTAATATTATTAACTGAAGCCAAACCAATTGGTATACATAGTCTTTCAGATATGACTAGATTAGACGTAGTTTCATGGTACCAAAATGCATAGGAAGTATATGCTGCACACACAGAAGTATTTTGCTTGGCTTTGTGAAGAGTAATGAAGAGATGAATAGTGCCTTTTGTGCTGTTTAGTGATATCTTTGATTTGCACTCTGAAAATAGACTCTTCGTGAATGTTTTTTTTCGGTTGTGTTGGTTTTTTTTTTTTGTGAGGGGGTTGTTCCTTTTCAATGTACATTGGGTTAATGAACCAACAGAACTTGTAGACACAGAGTCTGAAAGTGGCTGTAGGCAATTTCTCTTTTGTGCTTTTTCCTTTTTAATGTTTTTCTTTGGTCCTGTTTTGTATTTTTTTAAAGACTGAGCAATGTTACAGACTAATAGCTTATGGCAGTCAGCTAATGAGTTGAAGCTTCACTGAGATAGAAGGCGCACACAATGGAAATGTGTGAAAAATTGAAATGACAAGGTTGTTAAGGTAACTCTATCTTGGTTCGGTATTTAGGAAGCTTATTGTGATGCGGTGAAATGAAAACTTAATAAACATACCCAGTTATTATGAAGAAAAAAAAAGACATCTTATTTATTAACTGCAAGATGCACGGATTTGCTGTCGCTGTGTTGTAATGGAAATGAAGTGACAAACAGTACCCAGCTGCCCCATACGACTAGCCCATGCCAGTACAGAACATTAAAAAGTAATTTTAAGAAGTTGCCATTCCACATTAACTTTGTAAAACCAGCTGACTTTGTGATTTTGTAAATGAGAATTTAAATGAAAATGTTCTGTCCATTGAGAACATGGGAAGAATGCTAACAGAGCTTTACGGTTACTGCCATGGTGTGCTTTCAGTGCGCTTTTTTGCTTACTTAGATACATAGGTTCATACTTATACATACTCACAAAACCTCAGACACCAAGGAAACTGGATAAA
>NW_009600855.1:101376-114010 GCF_000690535.1 Cariama cristata
GAGCGGTTCTTTATCCTATCATACCATGGTTTATCAAAATATCATTGTCTGTGTGATTCACTTGTAGTCATGTATGCTTCTCTTCTTGCTGAAGTCATAATCTTTTTTGAGTAACATTGTATATTAGGGCCACACTTACCCTGGGCTGTACTGTGCTCTTAGTCCTTCTCTAGTTTCCTAAAACTCCCTGTCCCTAGAATTTCAGAAAAAGCAAAGAAAGTAGGTGGGTCATCCAAAAATGCTTTCAAGGTTGCAATGTTCATTGGTGGTAGCTAATGAGAAGGATGAGGTGGAGACACCAACAGTGATGAGTCTCTGGTGTAATAACATAAAATAAA
The DNA here is from genome assembly GCF_000690535.1 of Cariama cristata. NCBI lineage: Eukaryota > Metazoa > Chordata > Aves > Cariamiformes > Cariamidae > Cariama > Cariama cristata. The sequence goes on from NW_009600855.1 coordinate 101,715, forward strand.
GGCACAGATAAGAGACCCTGCAAGCAAAGGAGATATGTATGTGTCTTCACATGCTGCCATCAGACTGTTAGTTAAACAACTAAACCAAGTCAGATAAGAATATTGCAGAAACATGTTATGTTTCAACCGAGAAGCAAACTTTAAAACATGGATGATGACACTGGTGCCAGATATCCCATGAGGATGATGGAAGTGAGAATGCCAGCTGCACCAGCTGAAGAAAGATCAGACCACTGCTTTCCTGAATTTGGCATCTGATCTGGCAGCTAAATCCACCATGTAATACTTGACAAGCATGACTGGTTTTCCCACATAGATTTCAGGTGGCAATCTATTTTGGAACTGGGCCAAAAATGTTGCTTATGTACTAGTAGAATGAATCTCAATTTTTGGTAGCAAGATAGGCTGCCAACTGGTAATGTAATGATATACAACACTGATCATTTTGATTATCTTTGTAGTGAAAGAACCTGGTGCCTGTAGCAACCATCTCCAAAATTCACAAGCAAATGCTGAGACAATTGGAAATATTTGGTCTTATCATTACACTACTGGAAGATTCTTCAGACACCCATATTGTGTAATTGCTTCACTTTTACTGTGGACATTTTTTCCAGGGCAAAAAAAAGAAAAAGGTGCTCAACTGATTGGTCTAGGTACAAGACAGAACCTTTTATGTATACCCTTAGTATCATTTATATCTCTTACAAAGTATTCACAAGAATCTGAAATTTTCTTTCTGGCAAAGCTGATAGCAACTAAAGACTGTTCTGAAGACGAGATATTGCACTTCAAAAATAATTCAAAAATTAGTTCTATAATTTTAGCTTTACAAAGGAGAAATGATATGATTTAATCCAATATTGGCATTGTCAGTTAAGAAGCTCCATATATATTTGTTCAGTCTCCTTAGGTGTAAAGTAAAATTGATCCTTTTTGAATAAGAAAGTACCAGTACAATAAAGTTCCTGTCACTATCTCTATGACTTCTCAACAATGCAGAGAAATTTTTGAGGTTTTTTTGGTTGATTTTTTTAATTATGTGTTTTTAGTTAGCATTGAGTGTAATTATTTGTTTAACTACCCTACTTCTTATTCAGTTATCCAACACAGTCATAAAGCAAGCTGAAATAGCTATGCTACTACTCACACATTGAATACAGAAAAGTTCTTTATCTTCTTGTAATTATTGCTAAGAATAATAATTTTGTCAATTTGTTTTTTATAGAATATACATGATAAACTTTGACTTTATTGAAGGAAGATGAACACTACTTCCAGAATTAATGTAATTTCACCTTTTCTTAAAAATAAACTTATTTCCTTGTGATGTCACATTGATTTGTCAGATTTCTGGTTCAGGCTCCCATTCTCGTCAATGAACTGGGCTCTTCGAACAGCTCATGTTGTACAATGAGGTAGTGGATCACAGGAGATGTTGTCTCTGATAAGCATCTTGGGCTAACTTGTGCATCAGTGCTATGAGAAGGTCATGGGTTAACGGGTATCTGAACTATTGTTCCCAAGAAAAATTTTGAACTGCGAATCAATTAGGGAGAACTGAGGCATCTATAAGACCAATTCAAAGAAAATAATATGAAACATTATTGTTGTTATCAGACTGTTTCATTTCCTCTTCATTGATTGTGAAAGGAATCTGAAAAGTAGCTCAAACACAACAGTGTAGTCATATGACTAGATCTGGCTCATGACTGACATCTCCTTACAGGCAGAAAAAAGGGATGACTATTCTGCCTCTTTTGATATCCAGATGGTCTCCTCTGCTAAAAATTAGATATATTTCTGTAACCTTTGAATAAGGGCTTGAAATGCCTAGAATAAGAAAAATAATATAATTGTGGAATTAAAATTTCCAGCACTTTATAAATCATATTTCTTTCTGTTTGCATGTTCACACTTTCTGGAGTGTAGCAGTTTGAGCTTAAATCAAGTTTAGTTATATTTTTGAAATAATTTATGATGTATTTTTCTTTTGAAATATTTGACAAATACGTATGTCTGTGATTCACTGATTTTATGCTGCTGATCAAATAACTTGTGTATGTATTTGTCCATAATTCATGTAAATAATTGTACAAAATATTTCAAATAATAAGTTCTATGAATAATATTAACTGAAAATGTATATGACAGATGTGATAGATTGTTTATCAAAATGCTTCCACCATTCTTCACTTCTGAAAATCCAGTCCAATAATTTGTGAATATATTTAGAATAGAACTATGTAAATAATTTTCAAAGTTCTTATTCCAGCTTTTATGGAAAATCCACTATTGTTCATTCAGTCTCTGTAGTGACTGACCCAAAGTTCAATGATATCTCAAACTGTTCTTCCATTACTTCATCAGCCTTTGGATCAGTGGCTTAGTTCAAACATAGGAAGGGCTTTTGACAGAGGCTGCTCTGAATCTCACCAGTGCATATCTTATTCCATTACCCATTGCTAATTTACATGCATATTTGAAATCAAAGTGGAGCGTGTCAGTTGAAAAGCAGTGTGCAGTTGGATTAATTTATCTTTTGAAAACATTTATAAAAAGAATGGTGAATTAACCAGCAATTACAGCATTTCTTTTCAAAATGCTAGTAGCCCAAATGACCTGTGTATTGTTTCACTTTTTAAATTGCATGTACAGAAATAAGTAGTAATATAGTTAAATATATCCAAGGTGTACTGATATTTGAAAAAAATGAGATGGGTAACTTCCTTAGCTGTTTGCATTTTGTGTTGGTTTCTGCAGAAGACTGTGGGGTGGTGGGGGTAGGTTGAGTCAGACTATGCCATTATATCTCTGCAAGGACTTCCAGAATTTTAACAGCATCATTTTTGCTATTCCACAGTGAATACACATTCACTCTTCTATTTGCTGACTCTGTGGTTTTGATAGGTTTCACTTGTCAGGGTTATGCATTTTTCCTATGTTAATGAAGGGAGAAAGCTCATATAATTTTAAAATATCTTACTGAAAAACTCAAAAGGCAAAAACAAGCTAGAAATAGTTGTACTTCACAAATTTAGGTTTAAAAAGACTTGCTGCAAAGAAACAATATTCAATTTAAACTATACATAGCAATTTTATTTCACAACTTCAGTTGGTGATCAAAGATAATGAAAACCAGAGATTTTCTGAGTATACAAAAATTGTTGATGTTCATAGTAGTATCAGTTGCACAGTGATCAGGGAAATGAGACTAATTACCTCAGAATATTATTTTGAGGCAGACATTATGCCTTCTACCTGTACAGATGACAAAATTGAAATAACAGTATCTAAAATATTTCGGTATTGTTCCATAATGTTAGTAATTATGCCACACAATCCTTTCTTTAGATATAGGAATTTAATAGCAGTTAAGTGGCCTAGGTAAAACAACAAACACAAGAGTGTTGTATTTCTAATTAATATTCAGAGGTTATGATTCTTACACTGATGTTCATTCAGACCATCTGTTCTAGGACCTGAATTTAGGCATTGTAATCATTCTAGCATTTTTGTTCAAGGCAATGATGAGGGAGTCAGATTACTTTATTTGCTACTGACGTACCTTAGCTCCTTGTACAGTCAATGTAGAACATTTGTGATGACCCAGGTTTCCAATAAAGAGCTGAATTAGAAGGAATGCATAGACATGAACATATATTACCATAATTTCACCAACTGATAGTTAAAAAATATGGTAAAGAGAAGACATGTAGAGGGTGTCAGTCCATTGTATGTCATTTTTAAACACCAAACAAAGTAAATCTGAATGCTTAAGATACCAATTTTTCCCCAGACCTGTGTGCACACACCCGCAAACATAGGAGTTCTACTTTGGTTGATATAAAATGGAAATTGTCTGCCCAGACTCAATGTTTCTTTAGCTTAGGATGCTGATAAAATAACAGAAAATCTTCTGCTGTCACTCCCATCCATTTTCTTGTGTGTAACTACTATTATTTTTATTGGATTGTACAATACATTTGTGTTAGTAATTTTTATTTGTGATAGAAATCAGAAATTCATGTGATTTATTTTGCTTTTGTAGTCATATTTATTTTGCAAGCCTGACCACAAAGAGAATGCATGGAGCAGGAGGTATTATATAGAAAGATAAAAATATGAGAAAAACCAAACAATTTTGCTCAGTGACAAGTTTTACTTAAATTTCTTGTGTTGGACACATAATCAAGTAATAGCATTATATATGTGATGTGGAATTAAATGGTGGAACATGATTTTTTTTATAACATATATATGTATATGTACAATATATAGAACAATATATAAGTTCTAGCTGGTACATAAACAGAAGACTGTATAATACTTTTGTCTTATATTTAATTACTGTGGCATACTTAATTATTGTGGTTCTTTTAGGGACCATGCTAGGCAATGAAACAGGAAATCTGTTTATGTGGATTCAAAGGTCTTTGTCGTCTTCATTACAGCTCAAGGTTTATCATTGCCGTGTATTTCCCACCATTGACTGTTAGAGATGCTCAAGGAACAGCCTGATTTGTATCTTTTGTCTTTCTAACCAAATTGAAAACATCTTGTCAAAACTCACAATAGTCCTGCTATCAAATTCACAATGAATATGCAGGTCCCATGCCTGCTTCTACTTTTGCAACACTGGAAAGAAAACAAACCTTTGTGGTTTTGGCCAGCCTGGATCTGTCAGAAAAACTCTGGGCTGCATTGGGCACTGAGCATCTCACAGAACGACTTCTGTTCCAGTGAAAACTGCATAGGAGGGACTGGTGTAATCCTCAAATGGTTTTAAATAAAATCACTTGTGGAACAAGAACGATCCTTATTTGACACATGCCACCACCTCCACTACCCCCTAGCTTATCCCCTTTTTCCAATGGCTCTTGTCCACAACACGCAGCAGAAACATCTCACGTGTGGCAGAGGTACCTACATTCTTTACCCGTGTCAACCAAAGCCCAGCTTGAGCTTTGGGCATGAGCGAACTTTGGGAAGATGTCTTTGTGGTGTCTTATCTAAAATATTACTGCTCAAGTGACTGAGCAGTGTACAAATTATTGATTATATAAATGCAATCATACAATTTTACCTTGCTTCTGTAGAAATAGGTAATTAACACAATGTCACCAGGCTGAAAGTAAGACTTTCAGAAATTTGGAAAAAACGTTCTCTGTAATTTCTTTTTTTTTTTTTTCCTATTGTTTTAGAGTACACGTTCCTCTGATAAATTGTAAGGTGACCGATTTCAATATTGTGTCAGTTGCAGTACTTCTTAACTTTTTTGATGTAGACAAAAAAGACATCCATCTGTCTCTGAGTCATATGGTTGGGCACATTTTGCCGTACATGAAGAGACTCAACAAGTGGAATATTTACAACTTAGAAGCACAAAGCAATTATCTGTTGTTAAAGCAGAAACAAAAGATACCTAAGAGTTAAAATTTTACCAGGCTAAAATTTTAACCACTCCCAATAAGAAACCCAAAGAATCTCTGTAAGTGAAGTAGGTATCAGTCAGGAGGGGAAGGTTCAACCTCTGTTTCTCCCTGCTGAGTTGCCTTCTTGCACTTTAGATTTCTCCTTTAGAATTTTATCCCTTTGCATGTTGATGCTTCTCCCCTTGAATTTCTGAGCTACTATGAGTTCCCATCTCAATAATCCTACTTCCATCAGTAATACTATTTTTGGCTATTTTGCATGGTTGTACAGTAGAAACTTTCTCACAGTTCTTTCTGCAACTTAGTAATTTCTTTAGCCACCTATTTCCCTGCAAGCTCTGTAACTTTACAGTTGTTATCAGCAACCTGAGGCTGCCCATCATGTACATAGATTTAATGAATGTGTCTTGATTCACATATATAATTTGAGAAAGACCTTTTTGCAGCCTTTTTCCAACCCCAGACTTTGGTATCATGGTAAGGCAATTCCACTTTGAAGTTCTGGATACCTCAGGCTCTGTCATTTTTTCATCTTGCTGGTAAGGACTGAGTGTAAATATCTGTTATGTTATTCTGACCTTCTGAGAGGCTGTTTCAGTATGTATTTATTTTGAATACTCCTGGTTCAACCAATGTAAGTATATGACAGTTGCTTTCTTGAGAATTAAGTTCAATAGGTTGTCAGTAGTTTCTTTTTCGTTTGAAGTTGCACTAATATTGGTGTTTCTAGTCTGCAGAAATAGTTGGATGCTGGAGGGCATGCTCAAGTCCAAACCAACCTTAAATGCTTGCTAGCAGCAGCACTTTCAGGCCTGATTATAGTTTGACCTGATAGGATCTGATTTATACAGTCCTTTGAACACCCTTGAAAACACAGCTTAGAATATGGACAGACTCTAGCATCCTGTGCAGGCACCAGCTGGAGAAGAGCAAGAACAAAACTATTGGGGCATGCATGACCAAGCCAAATTTCAAAACTGATGCCCATTTCCATACATGCTTTTTCCCCCCCTGTTATTTACTTCTCACTGATACTGAAAAGTAAAACACTTTTGTTTGAGATCTGCAAAAAAGATTCTGTCTTAACTGCATGTAATCTTGTCTTAGTGCAACCAGATTTCATTAAGTGGGCCATTTGCCTTTGATAATTGCCATGCATATTTTTCAAGTTATAGATGTTATTTACTCTGAGTATTTTGTACAGGAGTTCTAGGATTCTTGTACTAGATCATATGTCATGTATCACATAGAAGGTGTATATGAACAATCTCTTTTACGGAACAGTGAAAACAACCTAGGAAAATGGCAGTAAGTATTTCTTTCAAGAACATGGACTGCTGTCACTGAAAAAAGCTTTAGGCAAAGCACTTATCAAACCATATAGTATTCTACACATGTAAAGATTTTATAATAACATGCACTGAAGAGAACTGTTTCTTAGTAGTAAATTTACTTTACAATCACAGATAGAAGTATTAGAAATATTAAAAAGCAAGCAAAAAAGCACAAATAAAAATCTGAAAAATTCTGTATTTGCTTTTTTGGGTTGGTTTACTACAATAAAAGGATAATAAAGCTATAATAATGTGCTGCAAAACCTACAATATTATTTTTGAAGGACAAAAGGTCTACTTCTACTCTATGTTTATTACTCTGTAAAGATCTAGCATATATCTGAATATTGGATTTAAATCAGTAAGTTTAGTGATTAAAAAGTTAGATTTTTATAAGCAATGATTTTACCGCTGACATATTAATAGCATAAAATTGAATACTGTCTTACTGGTTCATTCACTCCCAAGGTCGAAGATTAGATTTAGTTTAATTTTGCTTATATTTATGACTAAATAAAATTAAATGAACAATTAAATGAACAGCTTTTTAGGTTTCTTCTGATTATTGCAATTGTGGAAGACCTTTAAAATTTCTGAAACAGATTCTATTACTAGGAAACAATTAAACATTTAGAACACGAGGTTTAATTATGTTAGAAAAAGAAGAATGGAGGAGCCTAACAATACAAAAAGGAACTTGCACGAACTTAAGAGATGTAAGGTAAATGGGAAAGAGAGAAATTAAAAACAGATGCAAACTGCAGCCAGCTCACAAGAGATATATGTGGCAAACAGCAGAAGATGGGGAAACCAAGAAAGACAGTGTAAAGAGGTTCCTTTTAACTGTCTGGTAGAGAAAGTGGTTCTGGAGCACTTCGTTTGGTGGAGGCAAGTCCAGACCATATTGATATCCCACAGTACACAAACTCAACAATCAATCAAGCATCAGCAGCTATGTGAGCCTGAGGAATACTTTGTTCTCTTTGAATGGCAGCTGCAAGGACATGGTTCAGCAAAGGAAAAACTGGAAAACTGCATGAGGAATTAGACCAAAAATGAAAAACATGAACTCAGACAGCAGTACCAAAGTCACAGCTTCTTGGGTCTTTCTTAAAGAAAATTAGAATACAGTCTTCCCAAGTGCATGCACTCGAGTAACAAGTTAGTGCTTCTTCCTCTCTCTGTTTTCCAGTGTTTTTCAGTTTATTATCTGGCCCAAAGTCACAGCTTCTTGGTTCTTTCTTAAAGAAAATTAGAATACAGCCTTCCCAAGTGCATGCACTCGAGTAACAAATTAGTGCTTCTTCCTCTCTCCATTTTCCAGTGTTTTTCAGTTTATTATCTGGCTCCTGTCATATTCATAATATTAGTATAATATTTTTATGATACTTGCTGTGTTTTATCAATGCAATTCATCAGGTGCAAAGCATGTTTTGTCTGCTGCTCAGTGTACACTCACCCATTATTCCCCAAACAACTGCAAGTAATACTATTTAGTCATTTTACTGAAGGTTGTATTTGGGCAAGAATGGTTTTCTCCAAAGCACTGTTTACCTCTTCAATTCACATCATGAAGTATTACAATGCACTACCTAATACCACTAAAACTTGCTGTATGGTGACTAACCACCATAATAATGTAATTACTCTCTTATAACTCAACTGTTAACTCAAGCACTTTACTGCAGCAAAAACATGCATTACTGTTGTTGATAATTTTGGTTTGTCATTATTGGTTTATTCAGTCTCTGTTAGGTTGGAAAAACCGACAACATACTACATTATCTAAAGAATTACATAACGATGACTTTAATGAACAAGTTTAATGTTCAGCTCCATGATGTTCAGAGAGGCAGTGACCAGATGATACATTCAAAAAGTACTTGGCGCTTGACAAGATTCTCTATCTCTAACCAGGTTTACAGAATGGTGTATCTATGTCTGTAACTCCACAAAACAAGTTTTTTTTTTTGATCTAAGCAGTTCTTTGGCTTCCAACAACATTAGTAAAATCTCAGGGATCCCAAATATTCTCTTCCTATCTAGAATGAGAGATTCTTTACTGTTCAGTGACCTAAAAGCCTTAAGGTGGAAATATTATGGATAGCTATTTTATTGAAAACCTCATCTGTTTAGTGACCTCCTGGGCAGGAAAATTTTTCTCTTTGACTTCAGTTCTGGCTGTGAGAAAATTCTGCAGTAGAGGACATTCAATCCACTCTAGCAGAGACTGGCCTTCTGAGCTAGAATTTCTGAAATACCAGGAGAGAGAAACGAATAAATGAAGTATAAGGTACAATTATCTGCTCATATAAGTTATTTTTAATTAAAATCTGGGGAAAAAAAGAGATTATTTTGGCTTGTGTCTCATTCTGATGGTCATATTTGTTTCCTTGTTATATATGCATGCAAATATGTGTGTGAGAGAGAGAGTATGTGTGTATATGCATGCTACAAGTATTATTTTAAGCTTTAGAAGTCAAAAGCTCAGGCTTCAGGAAATGCCAGGAATATGGATGCTTTTGCAACCTTAGATTAACTCCACTGTCCATAGTTTAAGAAACAGACTTTCATCCCACAGCAATATAGTATTTTTCTATGGGACCTGTATTCAATGTATAGGGTCAATAATGCTCACTTACTAAATAGCAATACAGTCTTTGGGATTTTTTCTCTCTCATATTTAGAGTGCAGTATAAGACCTACTCTGAAAATGGAATTATTAATTTTCTTGCGTTTTTTTTTTTTTCTTGTTGTTTATCTGTGTAGCACCTGAGTGCTTCAAAAATAGTAATGTATTTAACACCAAAGCACACTTTTAGAGACAGACAATAAAAGCACAGTAAGATTCTTGTCTGAAGTCCCCATGGAATTTGTGTGCCCAAATTGGGAAATGTAGGGACCTGATTCTTACAGGAGGTAGGTTTATACAAGCACTTTATATTTTCAAAGCACATCTTTCGCGGATTTCAGACGCATCTCTTGAGTGCTCAACGCTTGCGCTGGTCAGAATCCAAAGTATAGTCAGATACACCGAAAATGAAAACCACATAGTTAGTGACCAACTACAAAATGTTTCCATTAAGCAGCTTTATTGATACCATACATGATCTGATGGGAAAATGCAGATATTGACTTTAATCCCACAGGCAATCGTCTACCACAGTAAATGTTAGGTGCCTCTTTCTCTCTTTGGTGATTTCTGCCTCATTCAAACTCACATTCAAAAGGCTGTAAGAAATGAAGTTGAGTCCTACAGACAAATGTATGCTGCAACACCTTTTTTAACCCTTACAGCCCCTCCATCCATCTGTTCTAATGTGGTTTTTGTCTCAAATACTTTTCTCTGCAATTTTCTTCTGTACCTTGTCCTGGTTGTCTTACTCTTGACTAGTCAATCCCTATGACTACAGATAGACAGAAATCCATCTTCTGTTTTTCAGAGTGAATGGCATGGCATATACTGTGTCTGTATAGATAAACTCTGTTGCAGACAGACAGGGTGGTTTTGTCCATCCTGCTTGTTGGAAGTAATCAAAAGTTTGTGTTGTTTCCACAAACCCGTCTAGGAGCATAGCAAGCAATACTGTGTCACGAAGTGTGCTAAAAATTAAACAGGATGAACATATGTGGAGCAGCACTCAGGTCTGCCTTCTCTCTATTTAGTTTACATTGATATGTTCCAATTGCCATCAGATTTTTCAACTGGATCTCCTTTTCTCTTGTGCCTTATTATCACTTGTCCACTTTCTTATTCCCAAACATTGACACAAGGTTTTTCTTCTTTTTTTCCTTGGCCTTTCAGTTCCAGTCTCCCCCTTCATAGCTCCCTAGTCATTTTGTCTATTTGCTATTTTTGTCTTCAGCTGCCCTGCCAATGAAAAACAACGACCAGTGGAGGACACCACTAGGCTTTCTTGATGAGTTCATTGTCTAATACCAGGGAAATCTCACAGAAGCTTCTCTCTGATCACTGCCAGTTCTTCTTCTGAAACCTGGTTGCAGTCAGATCTGTCTTCTTTTTCTGCCCCATCTTCACCTTCCTGTCAGTATCCTTTTCCCTTCAAACTCAGTCTTCTAAAACTTCTCAAGTGATCCTCGTCTTCTTTCAAGTAACCTTCATCTTCTTTTACATCCTCTTTAACCACCTGGCTTCCATTTTCCAGCTTTCTTGCAATAACCAGTCCCCATTATCCCACCCCAAGTCCACTCTCAGTTTTCCTCTCAAGTCCCATGTCCATTTCTCCATTTATTGCCTACATAATTTTTACACAAATTCTAGTTCCAGAACATGAGAAACAATGGCAGAGGTGAGAGGCAGAGAATGCAGGACCTCCCTTTCAGGGAAAATCCATACTTCAATTGGTCTTAAATGGTCCTGTAAGTGTACCTTGTGAAACTTCATTTGCTTTCAAAGGATGATGGTGAACAACAAGATTTTTTTTCTTCTCTTCTTCCTGGTCTGCACTCTAATATCCAAGTCTTTGAAGCAGTCGTCTTTTAGAGAAAAACTTCTATTCATATTTCTGAAATAAATACGTTGAAATGTCTCTCTTGGAATCTGTTACTATCTATAGCTATCAGGCACAGTTAGTTGGGTGGTAAAATTTGAAAAAGTCTGGTTTTCAGTCTTTCTGTAGCCTCCTTAACACTCTCCAAGAAAGTAACAGGAATTTAAACTGAGCACATAAATTTAACATACAGCATAGAAATGCCCTTTTGCAACCCAAAAGTAAGTAACATTCATGGAAAGAGAAACTGGCCCTTGTTGTGGGGTGGTTATAAGTGGAGCAGCAATTTGGCAACTGCTTTTTTTAACTGTAATTAGAAAAGTTTTGCTATCTGTTCTATGGTTTTGACCCATCAAGTAGAGTGAGTTATCCTCTAATCAGAACACAGCTCACAGGCTGCTGTATACATCCTTCTCCCTTCTTATCTGGAAACCAGTGATATGAAGACCAGTATGGATTAATTAGAAATCTAGCCCTTTGTTTATTTTGTTGGCTATGTTGCTTTTTTTTTTTTTCTTTTTCCTCTAGAGTTTAACGGCAGAAACATTTAAATTTTTTTTAATGGCATGAAAAACAATATCCGCTCTTTACATTCCACAATTGTTAGAAATGAGGCTTGTTAAAGCAATAACGAAGTCCTTACATTAATTTGGTGCTGCGTGTGCAAGACCAATAAAAGAAGAAATGGGTCAGACCTGTGAATATACAGTGAGGTAGGGCAGCTATGTCTTCAACACAGCATTTCAGTTGTCAGCTTCTTTCATTTGTCTTCCCATTTCGCTGCTGTACAGTTGGGAATGGGCTGGGCAGCTGCTTTTTGCCTTGCCTCTCAATTTGCACCAGAGAGGATGCAGAATTTTGGTGCGGTTTTGTTTTGTTTTGTTTTTTTAATTTCTCTATTTCATTTCTATCATCCTCAAGGGAAAAAAATAAGCAGTATGATACCGTAAGTTTTCCTGTTTAAGTTTTTTTTTTCTTTCTTTCTTTTTCCTGGTTTCAGGCATAAGTGCCATAAC
>NW_009600855.1:114024-114433 GCF_000690535.1 Cariama cristata
TATGTTGTGGTTAATCTAGGTAATTCCTTAATCTTGCTTTGAATGGTGAGAGATAGAAGTTGGTTCTCTAGAAATTGACTGGCAGAAAGCCTTTGTGATACTGCATTGTCTGGCTTTTCTGATTTAGACCAGTGCCACCTTGGAGACTTTTGTGGTCCATCGTCAAGAGTGTTACTGAGTTTATTTTTCCATTGAACATGCTCTTTATATGATTTTCTGGCACATTTTATCTATGTTTTGTATTTAACAAAAAACCAGACCTGATTTATCTTAGTGTGCTGGTTTTGGCTGGGATAGAGTTAATTTTCTTCCCAGTAGCTGATATGGTGCCATATTTTGGATTTGTGCTGGAAACAGCGTTGATAACCCAGGGATGTTTTCGTTATTGCTGAGCAGGGCTTACCCAGAG
>NW_009600855.1:114551-129104 GCF_000690535.1 Cariama cristata
AAGGAGTTGGGAGGGGACACAGCCAGGACAGCTGACCCCAATGGCCCAAGGGATATCCCACACTGTATGATGTCACGCTCAGCAAGTAAAACTGAGGGAAGAAGGAAGTGGGGGAAATTTGGAGAGATGGCGTTATGCATAATGGAGCCCTGCTTTCCTGGGGATGGCTGAATACCTGCCTGCCCAATGGAAGCAGTGAATTGATTCCTTAGTTTGCTTTGCTTGTGTGCATGTCTTTTCCTTTACCTATGAAATTGTCTTTATCTCAACCCATGAGTTTTCTCACTTTTTCTCTTTTGATTCTCTCCCCCATCGCACCAGGGGTGGAGTGGGCAAGCGGCTGGGTGGGGCTTAGTTGCCAGCTGCGGTTAAACCATGACACTCAGCCTTGCCTCACTTAGATAACTCAGATTTCCAAGTAATAATACATGGAACGGCCATTAAACCCATGCAAATCCTTGGCTTATAAAAATTTTTTTAAAAAAATTAATTAAACCAGTACTTCAACAGAGATTTCATTTGGAGAGATTACTAGCTCATCGTAACGTTATTTTCACTGGAACCTTCCAAAATGGGGGATTGGCTAACACATAACACACAACACGCAGTTTGCTAGCACAAAACTTAGAAAATGAATGAAAAAAGGTGTAATCTCAGAATTGCCAAGCCAAGTGTAAAATTGTGTGCTAATCACCTTCTCGTCTTGCCAGCATCACACCAAACTCTTGCAGCACTGCAATTACCACAGCCTGTGACCTGGACTCTACCATCAGCATCCTCAGCTGCAGACATGCCCTGTCTGCTTTCATGCTTCCTCTAGTACTGCGGCTTGAAACACCAGCGCTGGGGACGACAGCAAGTGACTCCCACCATGTTAATTTTTTTCATTTCAAAAGACCAGAATGATATGAAAATCCAGAGGGACTAAGGCTTCAGCAGATTGATTAAGACTCTGTGATACAAATTAAAAGTATGTACAGTTGCACATGCATGTAACAAATTATTTACCTGACTAGCAGTCATCACTGCATCCCATGAGTTTTAGAACAAATGTGAATGCCAAGACACTATAATTTTAAGGCAAAAATCCCTAATGTCAATAGTGGGAATATGAACAAACACAATAGTTTTATGGTGATCTGAAAATAAAACCAGAAAAGTTTTCTGACATATAATCAGGAAGAAGAAATACATATTTCATTCTTTTGTATTCCTTTTGAGAAACTTTTTTTAACAATAATTGTTTTTTTTTAAGCCACTACTATCCACTGTAAAGTAGTATTATAGTGCAAATTTTAATTTAAAAAAACTACAGTGTCAGTTTTCATGCAATCTTCATGCAAATACTTAGAGCCATGGAGACATGTACAAATATTTTATTTGTAATTTTATTTCCATTTTAAAGAATGGAAAAACCCCCAGACTTCAGGAAATATTCACAAGCATGTACAGTAGAGAAAAGATGAAAAAGTATTCCAAGAAATGTTTTTGATAATACTGCTTGGGTTAACATATATAAGTAGGATTGGCAGTTCCAACTTAGAAAAGAAATAAAGCATGTAGTAAAATATGAAAAAAAACCCAAATTTTATTGGTTTGTTATTTCTTGTATAAATCTTGCTGTCAGAGCAAATTGAGAGCGACTCAGTCATCTCAGGCTTGCAGAGCATGTAGAGCTATTATTGGTCTTCTCATAAATCTCGATATTCAGTTCTAAATGTAAAATAGAAAAGATCAGCACAAAGGTTGACATAATTCTTAGCAATATAAGGGGATCATCACACAGAATTACTGTACCCCAAAGCTAAATCCATTAAGTAATTTAAAGAGACTATTTGATTGATTAATGATCAAAATAATTTTATAAACAAACTAATATGATTCACAGACAGAGAAGAAGAGATCAACAACTTGACCTTTAAAAAGGTATTTCTTCAGGAATTAGTGATGAAACTTATTTTTCTAGAAATAATATTTTGCAGGGACGTGATTGTTCCAAAGAAAATTTCACTGAAAAGGTTTCTTGAAACCAAGATAGAATTTCTGATAGAGATGGAATGTAGACCTACATCTTGGATTTGGACTTTTGCGTCATATATGCAGGAGCCAGATTTACACTATTTTTCTAACTAGAATATGTTTAAACTTGTATGTCTCATATCTTTACTCAATACCTCCATGGTAGCATAGCTCCTTTCCTGATTTTTTTTTCATCTGACAGTTCTCATGTGAATTCCCCCACAGGAAAAAGTAAACAAAAAAGCTAAATGATTTTAACAAAATTGAATTATTCTTTTTCTACCAGACTTGTTCAATGGAAATCTTTCCTGGTTATGAATTATACTGGGTAAAAAACCCCCACCTTGTCTGCACACCCACAAGGAGCACAGAGATATGATGGTGGGTGTGGGAGCCAAAAAAACTCTGCCCTGGCAGCACCCCAAGCCCACCTCAGGAGCCATCAGCCCATTGAAGGACCATCTCTGCAAGCCCAGAGAAGCACAGAAGCACAACGGCTGATGAGGAATGTGAGTGAAGGACTCAGAGGAAGGCACACCCTACCCAGGTCCCAGCCAGGGCTGTCCCAGGACAGCCTCATCCCCAATGTACTGGCATGCAACCTACCAAGATAAGCCAAGAGGAGAAATGCTCTGGATGACTGGACTGAGGAGGTGGTTGCTGACGTACTGACATGCAACCTACCAAGATAAGTCAAGAGGAGAAACGCTATGGATGACTGGACTGAGGAGGTGGTTGCTGCCTAGGAACGCAGTATGGGAAACAGGGGAAGAGCATTTTGGAATTGCACGAGACTTACTAAAGGATGTTTAGAGTAGGAACCAAAATGGGAACAGGGAGGGTTAAAGGTGGTTTGAGGGAGAAACAAGAATGGCAAAATAGAGGGATAAAAAGAGTGAGTCGCCTGTAGACAGCGCTGGTCAGTGTTCTTCTCTGGCCATGCTCTGTGCCTGATCAGCTCAGTCTGTCCTGTCTTCTGCTTAAACTCCATTCTTAACTCATTTCTTGGGTGAAGGACTCTCTATTAGGTGTGCAACTATGTGTGTGGATCTGAGTGTCAGTCCTAGGGTGGGACCAGGGTCAGAGCCTGTGTGTCTGTGGTGCAGCAACTGGAGCAAATGCAGGTGTGCAAGTGAGTGTGAGTCCTTGTGAAGATCCAGCTGCATGAGCTGGTGAGTAGGTGACATGTCCTCGGAGCCGGGTGTGTGTGTGTGTGTGTGTGTGTGTCTTTCAGAGGGAGCCAGCTTTTGGAGGGCTGGGGAGTCCCAGATATCTGCTGGAGAGACCAGAGGGTCTGGAGAACAACCATGACCTACTTGTATGGGCATGTGTATTTCTGTGTGTGTAGGTGGCTCTAGGGGTGAGGCATGCAGGGATAGTGAGGTTCCAGGACCAGCTCATGGATGGGTTGTGCATCCAAGGCCAGCTACTAAGGGATCTGTAGTGTGTGTGTGTGTGTGTGTGTGTGTAGGGTCAGGGCAAAATGGGGGAGGATGGGGGAGTGAGTAAGGGGGTCTCTAATATCAGCTGATGTGAAGCTGTAGCCACTGGGTCTCATATGCCCAAACGTCAACAACTGGAGTGAATGGGATCCAGGGGCAGCTGCTGGGTGGATTGTGCATCTGAGCCCAGCTTCTGCAGGGACCCACACCGTACCTATGTACATTTCCCACTAACGGAAGATGTCAACAACTGGAGCGAATGGGATCTAGGGG
This sequence comes from Cariama cristata, assembly GCF_000690535.1. Classification (NCBI taxonomy): domain Eukaryota; kingdom Metazoa; phylum Chordata; class Aves; order Cariamiformes; family Cariamidae; genus Cariama; species Cariama cristata. The sequence continues at coordinate 118,286 of NW_009600855.1, forward strand.
CAGCTGCTGGGTGGATTGTGTGTCTAAGCCCAGCTTCTGCAGGGATCCACATCGTACCTATGTACATTTCCCACTAACGGACATAATCAGCCAGAGAGAGGAAGAAGACGAGACCACTGGTGGTGGTTGTGTCAATGTGAGTGCTGACTGTGTCTGTCTATGCTGGTCTGTGGGCCAGCTCTGTGTACATGCACCCGTGTTGCATATGTGTGTTTGTGTATGGACCTACTGATAACCCATGCTCAGCCACAGGCACACAGCTGCAGCAGCCTCAGCTCCATCAGGCTACAGATTCAGTCTCCCCTTAACTAATTATACTGAGTTAAGAATCAAATTGTACATGTTTGGCATCAAAAACATACTGATAATCCATGCTCAGCCTACTGCTGGTTGGACCTGAGGCACACAGCTGCAGCAGCCTCAGCTCCATCAGGCTACAGATTCAGTCTCCCCTTAACTAATTATACTGAGTTAAGAATCAAATTGTACATGTTTGGCATCAAAAACACATCTAGATACCTCCCATGATTTGGGTAAATCTAAGAAATAAAACCAAAAGTAAATGTATGAAATGAATATACACCAGTCCATTGCATTAAAAATTAGTCCTTCATTTACTTTGAGAACAACATTATCTTTAGGCTGTTGCTCAAGGAATTACCCTCTGGCATATTTTTATCCATAATTTGCTATTAGCACTGGTATGTGCTCAGCATTTCAACGAGCTAGTTCAGGGGGGTAAACCAGTACTAAACAGGTCTATGAAGGTCTCTGCTTTCTGCTGGTTTAGCTCTACCGTTATATCTGAGCATGCTGAGGTAAGATGAGCGTAAGGACTGTCACAAGCCATGTGGAAGGAGCTTGTGGAAGGAGATTGTGGAAGAAGCAAAACCAAACAGCTTGCAACAGCAACTAGGCATTGCCTCAGTTTTGCTGCAATGCAAATGGTAGGCAGAAATCTTTCTACTTTTTTTCTTTGTGAACGGAAACTATTTTTTAACATTTCTTCTTGAACATAAATTTTCTTCTGTCTCAGTTTAGTTCTTATTATCTTCTGCAACTACAGAAATTTTCTTTTATGAACACTTAGGTCAATAACATTGATCATATCCCTTTACCAGCTATCCCACCCAATATTGTTGCAGCAAGAACTGGGACTTTTTCTGTGACCAAGGTGACTGTGGAGTTAGAAGTTAGAGTTAGAAGAGAAACAAATAACTTCAAAAACAACCTATAGATGCAAAATTTTCAGCACTCATTTCTGTTATATATTCAGAACTTCTTACTTCTCAGTTCTCTTGTCTAGCCTTGTAATTCACTAATAATCAGTAAATAATTTTTGTAAGAGCAGTTGAAGTAGGAAAAAAGATGGCAATATTAAATTGGGAAAATAAGGAAACCATTTTAAGTATTCAATATCTATATTTACTAAAAACCCTACGTATGCCATTGTTTCTTTTTTCATTGTCTTCCTTCTGTGTATTTTTGAATTGTAGTTTATTTGGGCTGGAAATTGTTGTATTAATAAATCATTATGGCAGAAGTAATTTTGACTAATATCTGAGAAATATCATAGCATGGATCTTAGGAGATCATTTTGTCCTTCAGTCTGCTCCAAGGCAGTATTAGCACTCCTCCTGACAGACATTTTTGTTTAACCTTTTCTTAAAGACTTCAATGATAGACCTCCCTAGGCAATCTATTTCCATGCTTTATAATCCTCACCATTGGAAATATTTCCTAATCTGATGCCTTCTTTCTGCAATTTTTTCCCTTACTTTTTGCAACAGTGTTCATGAAATATTATCTGCCCTCAGTCCTTTCTCCGTCAGGCTAAGCATTCTATTTTTTATGCCTTTCTTTTCTCCAAAGTCTTATTTTTTTGACTTTTGATGAATATCAGAGATTGAGAGACTTTAGACATCTGATCAACCTTTACCTGGTTTATCGCTTCCATTAAATGCAATAATTGCAACTGATCACAAACCTCTGCAAGAGGGTTTAATGATGCCAGAAAAAAAGTATAAGGGCTTGCAAACTATGCTCTTGTTTATTCATTTTGGTCTGATTACCATTAGTCTCAATAGTACTGTACATAAATACAGTACATAAACATAGTACTTATCCTAAGTTTAGCTTGTGATCTCCTATAACCTCCTTTACTCAGACTTGATAGTGCAGTTGACCTGTAGTGGTGGAGATAATTACTCCTGCTTACAGTGAGGAACCTTGCCATTGTCCTTATCAGATCACTTTCTATTTTAAGTTTATTTCTTCAGTTTCTCAAGACTGCTTTGTATTCTGATCATGTTTTCCAATGCCTTTGCAGCCCCTCCTAGTCTAGTTTCATCTGGCATACCCTCTATTTCATCACTCAGGTAATTTGTGAAAGTATCATCATACCTTAATGAGGCATATAAGCTGCAGGACAAAGAATTTTAGTAGCATTTGTAGCTGTGCTATTTTTACTACAAACTCAATTAGTAGTGATGCATAGGCATGTAATATTTGGTGGATTCACCCCAGCATAGCAAAGCACAAGGTACAGGCATCCTGCATTCTTATTCATGCAGAGAAATATAAACAGTAAGAGCAATGAGAGTGTGAGGTTAGGCTTTTGGTAAAAGGAAAAATGCTACTAAAACCAAAATACATTTTTTAACACACAAAAACAATTAGTGCTTCGACTGACTTGAGCTTTGAGCTTAATCTGGCTGCACAACATTTCTAAAGTTAACTGAAAAAAACACCAAAGCAACTTTGTAAACTTGCTCTCAGTTTAGAAACTTATGGCAGGTTTTTGGGTTGCATGACTCCACACAGCCCTAATTTGCTTTATATGAAAAGTTTTTCTTCTTTTTATCTTCTTTTTTTTACTACCTTAGATACTCAGTCGTGTCTGCTATGCTTCTGATTGCTTATGTCCCTTCTTGATGAGATCTCTTGTATTGCCTGTCGTGTTTGTTGAGAGCTTCTCTCACTTGCCCATATGTAGCAGACCCTCAAGAAGGAGCCACCATCTCCTTCTTCAGAAGAAGCTTCTACCTAACCCTGAGAGCCGCAGTCAGAACAAGGCAACTAGGAGCAATCTCTCAGCAGCCAGCACAGCCCTATATTCCTTAAACCTTCTGAGCACTCAAGAGGTTGTTTGGGAAGATGAGGAGGAGAATTTCAGCTTTTCAGCAATTTTAACAGCATTCAGTGCAATCTTAAAAGAGTTAAGGCATCCAAGACATCAACAGGGAGCTGGCAGATACAATCAAGAACATATGGGATACTTGTGATTTTCCTGAGTATGATTGGAGGCCAGGAAGAAAACTGATGTCTCTGTTTAGGTACTTGAATTCCACCCAGGTTGTCTGAATACGCCAGTTTCTAGTTTTCTTAGACTGTTGAATGAGGAACTTACTGTCAGTCACTTACTCTCTGATTACAATGGTTTAGTTCTTGTTAAAGAAAAACAGAAATAAATATTTATTTAGAATATCCAAAATATACAGCATAATTCAAAATGTTAATAAAGACTGAAATGGATTAAAACATAAACTCATTTACATCAACGTTAAATTTGAAATACGACTCTCTTTTTTCCCCTGTATACATAATCTAACTTTGTGTTGAAATGTTCCTGATACACAAAGCTCATATATCTTATGTCTTAGATTGCATTCATCTTAGGTTGCATTTGTCAGAGGGAACCCTATGTATGTGAAGCATGGTGTCTTCTATAATTAATCTCTTTTCTTGGGTCAAATCCAAAGTGATTTTATCTCTCTTCTGTCCATCTTCACTTCCCCAGTTCTTTGAACTTAGACATTTCTAATATATTCAGGAGATACTATTAGACACCTCAATTCAACAGTCTTATCTCTTTGGAGATAAAATATCAGATCAGAGATCATCTTTTGTGTTAGATATGTTGATTCATACCTTGATGTCTCAGAAAGGAATAACAGTCCCTTACCGTTGTGATTTTGCCTTCACTGTTCAATGTGAAGTATCTGAAATATATTTTATATAAATTTCGATGTTGCCAAAATACTTGATCTAGATATTTAGAGATAAATGTGTGTAGCTCATTACTAGCTTTTGACTGAGAACAGGCATGACGGTAATCAGCATTTCTGGGGTGATAAAAGCTTTAGAGTGATTGCTGCTGCTTTCCGTCCAACATTTTATTTTCTTCTCTAGAGATACCATGATAAACACTGAAATATTCTTGACTGAAATTTTTCACTTCTGACATACTTAATGTCCTGTATGAAGTTTCTGGGATGTTATTTAAAAACCCAAGAGATTTGCTTGCTCTGTCCCATCCGTATCAGTCTGATAGGGGATCTGTATGCTTTATGTTGGTTACAGGTCACCATTTTCTGAAACATTTTCATTAATACATAAATTATCTGAAGTGCAATTTCACAGTTCAAAAGTAATTTTGGATGCTCAGAACTTTTTTGGATGTCCAAGTTAGAACTTAAAGAAAATAATCATTTTTCATACTGTTGTCAGCTGTTCAGCTTAGATGTTTGGATAGATTCACTAGTCTATCAGTTGAACGTATTTATAATGGAGACAGTAGAATTATATTTCCTTGTACTGTAAGGAATTTTCATTCTTTATGAAGATTTCAAAGGATTTGCTTTTTCCAACATGCTAAGTCTTAAACGATGCTTGTTTTTCAAATAAGTTAACTTGAAAAGTGTTGCTAGTGAAATAGGGTGTTGTTTCTTTCAGATTCCATTTAATATCAGGCTTTATTCTGCAGGGTGGCTTGAAGCCACAGGCGAATTAGTATTTCTGACAGACCTCAAAAGAGATTGTATGTGTACCTGACTGTGAAGTCCAGTACTTTAAATCTGCTCGTTGGTAAAATTTGTTTTGAAGAGACAGTAGGGGATGGACAGTTCTGTTTAGTGGGTAGACTTCTATTTATGCAATTATTTCAGATTTTTCCATTATTACTGTTGTCCAAATCCCTTTTAAAACTTGTTAAAAAATAAAATCCTGTTTTAAAAGAAAACAGCTCCTTTAAGGTCATGAGATTAATTTTGTTGATTTTAGAAGTGAGTTAAATCAAGGCATTTTTTGGAAAGCCAGGTACAAAATTAACCATAAAGCAAATACCGTCACTCATACTGTGCACTGTTCATCATCCTGATTAAATGGAATGTTGAATGTTAATTACCATGTAAAAGCCCTGTGACAGATTCCTAAAATGTCCATTTAGTTTAAGTGTTTGTTCATCTGTTTGTTTGTTCTTAATAGAAATCAAAACCTTTATAGAGAGCTGCTTCTTTAAAGCCAACATGTTCTTCTCCCATGAAGATATAGAATACTAATTAGCTTCTAAGCTGTGCTGAATGATTCGATTAGAATTCTTCTATATCCTACTTCTGGTTACACCTTGGATTTTCTTTATTTTCCTTATTTTCCTTTTTTTTTTTTTTTTAATATAAAATGGCAACACTGACATCCAGTGTCTAGTGAAATTAATTGCAATTGAGTACTCCCTAAGGATACTCTAGGTGCAAATCCTCTATTCTTTACATATTTTCTAAGTATGTTTAAAAGTGACATTGTATCCTACAAAGTAATAGAAGTAGCCTTCTAGGAGAAAATTTGTGCAGCTGAGAGACAAGAGAATAAAAAAAAGATCTGATAAATATAATCACGAAGATGAAATAAGTTATTTTATGTGAAGCTATGAGGTTGTTACACTACCAAAAGGAATTCCAGTTCAAGACTTATGGGTAGAAGAATGCAACTTTTTTTCCCCCAGATTTTCTTTGATTGACAAAGTGTATTTAACTTAGTATGTTTAAGCTTCTAGTTCCAGTCTTTGAAACATTTACTTTTTCTTTTTTTCTTAGAGCGTCCATGCATCTCAAGGCATCTGCAGGATGTGAGCAATGCTAAAGATTGCCTATAAGAATATAAGAAGAACTATGACAGAAAGAAGCTCTATAGATTACTTGTATAATTATAGACAAGCTTTGGAGCACAGAAGAGTTATAATAGTGCATATCAGTGCACTACCTCTTGTAATTAAAATTCTGGTATTATCTAGCTATCAGATATCTATTTTCATCTAATTATACCTGTATTGAGTCCAGTTATAAACTAATGTATTTCAGAGATATCTAATTTTGATGTGAAATCATGAAGATATGGAGAAATTCCTTCAAAAAATGGTGAAGAAGGTTTTCACTGAAACAATATGTACTACCAGTACAATACCTATACCAAAGAAGTATTCTAACACTTTTTTGGAAATGATAGTCTTTCAATGTTCACAATTTTGAATATCACATTTGATACAAGAATATTTTAAAAGGTGTTTTCACTTGTTTGTAACTTGTACGCTATGTAATTACTTATTTTAATTTACTATTACAGAAATATACAACAGTCGCAGAAGCAGGCCTAAACTTTCTTTTCTGTCTTCTCGAGCCCTTTCTCAATTCCTAGGCTGCTTATTCAAAGGTAAGGATTTGGCAGGGGGAGCAGAGAAGTACAGATTACTGGTGGGACTTAACCTTCCAGGTTAGCTCAGCTCTGGTTAAAACTAAAGTACTGGTTAAAACTGAAGTACTGGAGGAAGTAGGGAAGGAAGGAAGAAGGAAAGAAAAGCACAAGATCCTCAAGATGTTGAAATATTATAATTTAAAAAGTATTGGTAACTGAGAACAACAGTATTTGAATACATACTTGATCAGTATGCTGGGTAAGAAAGCACAAGTCCTGCTTGAAGATAATATGGCGTATCATCAGAATACAAGAAACCACAATGAGCGAAGGAAAACTGTGGTTGGGGTGATGCCTGTGTTTTATTCATCATTGCTTGGCATGACTGATTAGTGCAAGGGTAGTGAACAACTCCAGCAAAATTACTGAGAAATCAAACACCCTACATAGTATTGTGGTTAACTGCTAATATAGGATTTTATTACATTTTTAAGAGCTTTTTTCAGAGATTTAAAATTTCTCAACAGAACCATTTTCATCACTCTGAGAACTGTGTGCAAATCTATTTTGAATCCACAAAATTATTTCCATTGGAAGCAAAAATATTGGGATTCATGAAAACAAAGGAAGACCTTCCCATATGTCTCTGCATCAAAGGTGTTCAACTCATTTTTCCATTTCTGAGAAGAGTGTTTTACTTAATAATTCATAGGACAGTTTGTTTTACATCTCTCTAGTACTCTTCGCTACATCTGCCTCAATTTTTATAAAAAAGTTTACTTGTTATTGAAGCAGAAAATCAGTCACGGGACTGATTCTCTAGCTTGGTGGGTAAATCATATTTCCAATATATGTCACAGCTATATTTTGGACTTTGTTTTAGTTAATCAGGCTTTCAAAGTGAAAGAGCATCAAAAGAAGACAGAGCAAAGAAATATAACAAAATATCACCTAGACTGTTTCTTGCATGGACTAAATAGCTTAAATTCATTTAGAAAAAAGATTGAATTGAACTCAGATCTCCCATTCTGGCTGATTGGTGGAAAAGAGGGAATACACACCATCAGTCTGTAATGAACGTGAACCTTCACTTTTCTTAAAAATGCATGCAAATCAAATGTTCTCTTTTGGATTAAACAGGAAGTTTTAATTCAGATCCTAAAGGGATAAATTTGACCTTGATTTTTTCAGACAGTTTCCTATGATTCTTGTTTTTTATTGGCATGGTAATTATTAAGCAGAGTGCAATGAAATGGCTGTACGGAAGTGATCAAAGAGAAATTTTACTCATTGAAACTGTTATTCTGTATAATGCCAAAAATTTTCCAGGAAATGTTAATGTTATTTTGGTTGCTAAACCTTTTACCTTTTTAATTTATTTTTTTAAATTTTATTTATTCTAGTTCATATAATATGTGATTTATGAATCTGATTCCAGAAAGTTTGAAGATTTCCCAAAGTCAGGACAAAATAATGGCATTCAATCCCATTCAGGAAGCATTTCTTGACATACAAAATGAGGTCCTGAACACTTCTAAAATTTTGGAGAGAAACTTGTTAAGAAAAACACATTATTAACTAGATAAAAATAAGCAAATTTTGATACAATATGTTTATTATGAAAGGAAGCCTAGAAAAGTTAGGTTTTTGCTCATTTAATTACTTACAGTTCCTAAAATTTGTCTGCTTATACTTGCCTATGAAATATTTTAAGTATTTTAAGAAATGCTTTCAACAAATTATTAAAGAACAATTTGATATCATTCCAGTCAATGTCTTTCTTGTTGACAGAGATATAATTTTCTAAAATGGAAAAAAATATCAACAGTCTGAAATTACTGGCCATGATTCATATTTGATAGTTGAGAACAAAGCTTTCTTTCACCAAAATTATTAAGAGGAGGACTACACATAGCCAGCATCAGTTCATGCATCTAAATACGAAGCTCAGATCCTCAAATTCTTTTGTTCAATTGCTGATTAACTACAGGGGAACCTACATGTCCAAAGACACGTAAAACCTTATGCTGGGTTAGTCAGAAAAAAGTTATGTAAGGAGTCAAGAACTTGCTAAAAATGTCATGAAGAAGTTACCAGAAATAGTCTTTGTGAAAATGCCACATTGTCAGAGCAAACACCTGTGATCACAGTGGCTTATCAGATATTCTGTTTAGACTGAACAAGAGCTGTTATTCTTTGTCTACCATATTGCTCAAGTATCAAAGGGGTTGCCAACATCAGGAGGCAAATACTCAGTAAGCTGAAGTGTTTATTTACAGTATACATGTTATTGCTCAATAACTCCCTGTGTGGATACTTTCACTGTGAATTAAGAAATCCTCTGCATGAAGCAGTTGACTATAGTCTGAAAATGGAGAGAAATGTTTCATACCTAGGGCACACTGAGTGTCTTTACAGAAAGTTAACTGTAAATGGACACCCCTAACCCTCTGTGCATGAATTTCCTCAAATAAGCTAGTTAATACATTATGCTTTATCTCTGACATCTAGGCACAGTATGCAAACATTTTTAGAATTGCCCAGTATTTTTCATTCTATTCTCAAAATTGATTTTGACATTACATAATCTAACTTTCAGAGAGAGTTAGGTACTTCAAGACAAGATTTGAAAAATATGTTTGTGCCTTTGGTTGCAGATGAGAATCTAAGCAGGCTAGATGTCCAAGTAGGAAGAAGAGATCATTATCTGTAACTATTATTTCATAGTGTAAATGCATGTCGAATCCCCAGTGTAGTTCTGGAATCCTGGTTCAAAAGAGATATAGTAGAAACTGAAAAGAAAGAGACCTCACAGATGATCAGAGTTTTCATGAGAGGTGTTGAGATATAATCAGGACAACCAGTCTGGAAAAGAGACAAGTATAGAGCAGGGAGGGATATGACAGAAGTTTTTAATATCCTGGATATTAAGGTTAACAGACAACAACTGTCTCTATTAAGTAAAAGAACAGGAGGTATCAAATAAAACCATCAGTTTGCAGATTCAAAACAAAGAAAAAGAGCAACTTCTTCACACAATGCATAGTTAAAAATAACATCTGGTAGCGTTACCTAGATTTTGCAGACTCTCTTGGACACTGTTTGATAGATGATATAGGGAGTGTTTTTTAAAAATCATAGATTCATAGAATGGTTTGGGCTGGAAGGGACCTTAAAGACCACCTAGTTCCAACCCCTCTGCCATGGGCAGGGACACCTCCCACCAGACCAGGTTGCTCACAGCCCCATCCAACCTGGCCTTGAACACTTCCAGGGATGGGGCAGCCACAGTTTCTCTGGGCAACCTCTGCCAGTGTCTCGCCACTCCCATCATAAAAAAAAATTCTTCCTTATATTTAATCTGAATCTACCCTCTTCCAGTTTAAAATGCTTGTCCCTTGTCCTGTCACTACAGATCCTGGTAAAAAGTCTCTCTCTGTCATTCTTATAAGCTCCCTTTTATATGGAAAGGCCACTGTAAGGTCTGCCCGGAGCCTTCTCTTCTCCAGGCTGAACAACCCCAAGTCTCTCAGCCCGTCCTCACAGCAGAGGTGCTCCAGCCCTCGGATCATCTTCGTGGCCTGCTCTGGACTCACTCCAACAGGTCCGTGTCCTTCTTGTGCTGAGGACCCCAGGGCTGAAGGCAGTACTGCAGGGGTGTCTCACCAGAGCGGAGCAGAGGGGCAGAATCCCCTCCCTCGACCTGCTGGTCATGCTGCTTGGGATGCAGCTCAGGGCACAGCTGGCTTTCTGGGCTGCAAGCACACGTTGCTGGGTCATGCCCAATTTTTTTTTATCCACTAGTATTACCAATTCCTTCTCTGCAGGCCTGTTCTCAATGAATTCATCACCCAGTCTGTATTGATATTGTGGATTGCCCCAACTCAGATGCAGAACCTTGCACTGTCCTCCCTGATTTTCATGAGTCTCCCATTTGCCCATTCCACCAGCCTGTCCAGGATTTTTTGAGTGGCAGTCCAGCCTCAGACCATATCAGATGGCCCCTGGTTTTGGCTGGGTCCTGCCTACCTGGGGAATGGTTCTGCTGAAGAGCCTCTTGGGATCCTGATGGGCAGCAAGCTGAGCATGAGCATGAGCCAGCAGTGAGCCCTGGCAGCAGCTGGGGCTGTAATAACAGGAGCGCAGCAAGTAGCTGAAGAGAAGTGATTATTTCCCTTTACTTGTCTCTGCCCACAACTGGAATATTCTGCTCAATGTCAGCCCCTTCCTCCTCCACTCTCCCAATACAAGAAAAATCGATGAAGTTGAAGAAGTTCAGCAGAGACCACCAAGATCACCAGGCCTGGAGCACTTACCCTGTGGGCAGAAGCTGAGAGAGCTGGGCTTGTTCAGC
>NW_009600856.1:0-22705 GCF_000690535.1 Cariama cristata
GGCCTCTCCTGGCACGGCGTGAGCCCGTGGCGGATACACTGCTGCGGGAAAAGCCCGTGACCTGCGTGAGGGAGAGCTCGCTGGGTCAGGCTTTGCCCTCTGTGAGAGCAGCGGCCAGGAGCACCGGCTGTGGATGGTGTCTCGGGGGAAACGGCTCACACCTGGTTTTCCCAGGAGTTGCCCTCTCCTGTGCAGCTCCTGTTGCTTTCAAGTTGAGGTGGCAGGTGCTCAGCACTCAGCTGTGTTGGATACCCAAAAATTAGGGGGAGTTTTGAAAAACATTAGTCAAAGTGACCGTACCCTGTACTGTCAGCTTCGTGTTAATTGTTTGGGGTAGCATTAGAGAGGGCTTTGGGGTGGTGAGAGGAGTGCAGGCTGGAAGGGAGAGGGAACAAGGCATTTTTTTGGCTTTGCTTTTTCTGTCACAGCAGCGTGTTCTCTCATGGAAGCCTGTCCGCCCTCATATTTTTACAGGATTTATGATGCCATTCAAATCGCGCTTTCAGAAGCGCAGCAAGTTACCACCAAATGTACGGCTCTGAAGCAAAATCCTGGCTCCAAAGAACCACAGGCTCCAGGGAGGTTTTGGAGCTACAGCTGTACTTTGGTGCGCGAGGTCTTCTCTTTAATTAAAAGGAGCATGAAAGAAAATGTGGCAGTCCTTCTGTCTGCACAACTGCGGGGTGCGGCTGCTGGCCGGCCTTGGCTCCACGGGCTCCCCAGGGACCCGCAGCACCCACGTTGCTGGCGTATGTGCCATTTCCCATTCTCTGGGGTGGAGGTTGGGGTCACTCCTGGCCCCTGTGCCAGCGATTGCAACCCAAATGATGAGCCCAGCAGGCAGCCCTCTGCCTCCCCTGCTTGCCAGAGTGGCCACTGGTCTGACAGCTGCGTAGCCCTGCCTGCACAGCTGCGAGCTCAGGCTAATGAAGACATGCTTGTCAGTGAAAATTATTTGCCAATTGAAGCTGGTTCTGATGAGAAAGCTGTTTCCATACCTTTGGGAACCTAAAATTTTGAGAGGTGGAAGGGGATGTTGAAGGGTAGAGTTGAGAGGTCTTGAATGTGGCCACAGCAATTTAAATCTGATTGCCGCGAGCAGCGTTTGTCCCATCGTTAAGATGGGCTGTGTATTTTTAGAGTTAGATTTCTAACTATGTCACTTGATTTGAAGGTCCTATAGCCCCTTACGATTTTGGTGCATTTACCATGTGAACTATTATTAATTTCTGTGGAAGGAGCAAAATGCTGTTATCTGTAAAGTACAGTGTAATCGGAGTTTTGACTGCAACTTTTTAAAATAGGTCTGATGCTAAATAGCTCTGGTAGAAGCTTTCTGAGGAGGTGAGTGTATTTACAGTGGCAAAACAGTGTGTGTATAGCTCTCTCTCAAATTTCCCTCTGAAGTACTAGGCTGAAATTGGGCAGAAAAAATCTGGTTTTATGGAAAGCTAAATAACTTCATTGATTCAATTTGCAATATTATTCAATATCTCTTTTCCTAATCCTTCCAATCATTTTTTTTTTTTTTTAATGTCATTTTGAGGGACTTTTTAAGTTTCAGGTGGGTAAATAAGGCACAGGGAGGTCTGCAGCCTCAGGCAAGGTCAGAAGTTTAGCGCAGAGCCTGCATTTAAAGCTGTGCCATTCCACTTCTGGTCACTTGTAGGCAAGGGATTTAGTGCCATGTCTTCTCGTCTTCCCCTTGCTCCTTTTCTCCTCGTTGTGCTGTGTCTCTTTCTGTGGCTGCATGAACTGCAAGGGGGGGAATAGCAGAGAGCTCAAGGAATGATAGGGAAGATATTTTTAGCCAGAGGGGAAGTTTAAGTGCTGGAAAGGAAAGGCACAATGAAGAAGCTCTGGGAATACTTAACTTGATCTAGCAGAAACTTCTCCCTCTTTTTGCTTCTATCTCCTGTTGCCTCTGCTGATGAAAGCTGTGGCTTTTGATTATTTTTCCAATCATGGGTGAAAACTTGTAAAATGTATACTTTTTTCCCATATATATATATATATATATGGGGGGTTTTATGTATGTGAGAGAGAATCAATGTGTCCTGAAACTCTGATTCCTTCTTTCTGGCTTTTTAATAAGTGTTGATTAAACCTTATACTTTCTGTAGTATTGATTCCTCCTGTTCCCATGTTATTGGCTTCATGGCAAATAGTTCTTAGGTTTGTGGATTTTTTTATTTATTTATTTTTTAATTCCCATTGAAGGGTGTGGTATTGTGCACAAGTGTCCCTTGTTGGAATAGATATTAGTCTAGCTGAAATGTCAGTGTTTCTTCAATCTGCTGCCGCTTCCATTTTCTTCCTCGTTTTTCTGAAGCTGCCAGGAAGGGGAGGAAAAAAAAGAGGTGTGGCAAGATTGCTGTTAATATTTCTTTACTTCCCAGCTGTAGAGGCACACTTAAAATAGCATGACTTGTCTTGTACATCCTTTGATCTCCTATGACTGATTTAAAATGCTGCTTCCCAGCAGGCACAAGGTGGTTTTGCTTTCATTTGTAACTCTTCGCAAAGTTTCTATTCCAAACTTGGAGAGAAAGTAAGAAAGAAAGAGAAAATAAATAAATCAGCCTGGCTGAAAGTGGGGAGAATTTGCTTTCAGCTGTTCTTGACAATAGGTTTTGGATGACTGGAAAAAAAAGTGTTGGTTTTCTTTTCTCCATTTACTTTAATTGTATTTGATTTTTTTTTCTTTTTCCTTGACCTTTCTTTTTTTCACTGCAGTCCTTGCAATGGAAATCTTTCCCGTCCCTTGTCACATATTATTATTTAAAGAGACTTAGCTGCATGTGCAGTGGGGAATGTGCTCTCGTAACCTGTAGTTTTCCAGAGTTTGAGTTCAATTTGTTCTTCTGGATTTCAGTGAAGCAAGAAGTCTTAATCTTTAACTGCACTTTAATCTGGCAGCTGGTTCCAGCTAGAGATCTGTAATTGAGGCTTACTTCAAAGAACAATACGAAACATAACAAAAATGTGAAGTGGGCATCAGTTCTGTTTAACGTCTGTGTATTCCTTTTTGTTTTGCTTTAGATCTGAGAACTTTGTCTTTATTTCTTGTCATGTTTTGAATTCCTGAAACAGAACAAAGTGATTACATACAATTCGAAGTAGCTGCATCTAAGCTAATCTTATTCTTGGAGGTGAAGGATGTCAGTTCCAGCTCCTGAGATGTGGAAGGGGAGCCTTCTGAGCTTTAGGTACCCTCGAGCTGGTAGCACAGCTCTGCTTGTCTGTTTCTTCATCTGTAGAGTGGGTCTAATGCCTCTTGCCTTTCCTAACTCTGTTTCCCAGCTCATGAAACGCTTGTCAGGCATGATTTCTTGTTGTTCAAAGGTAATGATTTACTATGGTCTCCTGTGAAATGCTGAATGCTTTCCTTTCCTTTCATACTGTGATGAAGAGGCATATAGCTGAATCGACATCTCAGAAATGATGGCATGTCCCTCAGTATTCCCCAACATCCACCTGAAAATGGCTCATGGGTGCTTTATGGAATGAAGCATCTGGGCCCTTAGGCATTCAGGGTCTCTTCTCTGCTTTCAAGACCGGTTTCATGAGACAGTGATGTTTGGAAAGGATAATGCAGATTTGTGTGCTGTGAGTTTTAGTATGGTGAAGTAAACAGGACAACATGGGAGGGTACAGTCCCCAACAACAGCAAGAATGTCTGAAGCTTTGAGCTTTTTCTCATCGGCTTTCTCTTTGGCTTACCTTAGGGCTGGGCTTCAACATTGTTGGTGGGACAGATCAGCAGTACATTTCCAATGACAGCAGCATCTATGTCAGCCGGATCAAAAAGGATGGGGCAGCTTACCTTGATGGCCGATTACAAGAAGGAGATAAAATTTTAGCGGTAAGCCCTTTCTTCTGTCGCCCTGTGCGTTCTTGAAATGCTGTGATCAGTGGTGTGATTAGAGATGCAGGTTTGCCATTGCAATGCACAGAGGGGAAGGATGTGATGAATGCGATTAGATGATGCTGAGCAAACTCCATGGAGGACCTGTCTTGGGGATCTGGGGAGAACTTTGAGCACTGGGGGGATGAGTCCCTCTACATATGGGCCCATGTCTTCTGCCTTCTTGATTTGTCTCAGAAATGCTCCTTGGTGCTGCGTTTGTATTTCCTCTGTGACTTGCGTCCCTAAAGTTTTAGAATCAGTCAGACCTTCTCTTGCTCACAATGGATCATCATTTATACACGTGTAAATAAAGGTCTTCCACCTCTAAGTTTCCATTTTTTGACTGGTAGTCCACAATTACTGATCCTTTTGCTCAGGGGGATTTTTAGGCTATAAAACTTCTAGGCCATAGAACTCTTCATTTGAGCTCATCAGGAATAATACAGGTGGCTGCTCCTTGCAGAAAAATGTTTTAAAGTGACTGAGTCACTTCAGTCTTGCTGGTTCTTCAGACAGTTGGCAATCATACAAGACAATATGCTTTACGAAGTGATAAGTGAAGAAGTAGCCTCTCCTAGTGAGATACATGATCTTTTAATACTCTTTTATTTTGTACTTGCTTATTATGTTCCACGTGTAATCTTTTTAGCCTCTAGAGAGTGCCTTGCACTAGTTGGAGCCTATTACTGATCCAGAAAGTGATAGTAAGTTAAACAGAGAATATTATCTATTTACATACTTGTGTTTGGGGAGACTAACTATCAAGAGAAGGGAGGCACTGGATGTGATCTCAGAGGATACAAGCAGGAGTAGTGGAGATGAAAAGAAAAATTAGCATGAATGTCATCAGGCAGTGAATGAAATCAAGTGGGTTATAAAACCCTCTGCTGTGAGATTTTATTTTTTTTTTAAATTAATAAAAATCCTAACACTTTCAAGTGCATGCCAATATGTATGCAGGTCTTGTTTTATTTTGTTGCATCAATAGCTTTTAAATGTATGTTTACAACACACTTTCAACCACAAAGGTTTCAAAGGTAGACCAGTAGAGGGAACAATGTGGGAAAGAGACTCATCATAATAATAATTTTGCTGTAGCTGCTCTTTTATTTTCTTTAGTTGTCAGAATTACACCTTTGATTTGTTTCCAGTAAAGCAACAGCATAAGAAGCTGCTTATTGACACAACTGTTGTCTTATATTCTGATTTTGATTCTAGGTAGTTTTTTTCAGTACCTCTGTGTTTTGGCTTGGAGTTTCTCATGTTCTTTCTCAATGTATAAAAATACATCTATAATGTGAATGGATGAATATAGATCTTGCTGATTACACTGTCATGCCTCAAATGCAGAATTTTATGAAAGAGGAAGATTTTTATCTCCTATCCTTCCTATGTTAGCCAGCATCATTAAAAATTTGCTTTTTGCCCTTCAACTGATTCTCCTTTTCTTTTTTTGCTAGGTCAATGGCAGAGACTTGAAGGATTTGCGGCACAAGGATGCTGTGGAACTGTTCAGGAATGCAGGCTATGATGTATCTCTGAAAATTCAACGCAGGGTATGTTTTACCTGTTTCTTACGGTTATTTCTGGCTCAGTTTAGACTGCTGTCTGTGACTGATAGCTCTCTGTTTCATGAGGCAGAAAAATACCATGTCTGGGTGCTCAGTGTGAGTGATGCATATAAAGATTTTGTTTGAACTATGGCCTTCTCTAGTTGACCATGGCCGTAATCATCTGTGCATTACTTGTTTGTAACAGTATCAGTAAGAGGTGAGTTTGGAGAAGTCTCCAGGTCTTTGTTTTGCTGGAGTTTGTGTTTTCTCACAGATCTCCTTTCTCAGAGGCAAAGGTTTATCTGTGAAGACAGAATCTCAAGTTCTCCAGTTTTGTTTCGGAGGTCAAAATCTTACTGGAGACAAAACTCCCCTCTTATTCAGAGGTCATCACTCATGTTAGTGTTGAGGTGTGTGTGCAGCACAACCACTACAAGAAAGACGTTGAGGTGCTGGAGCGTGTCCAAAGAAGGGCAACGAAGCTGGTGAAGGCTCTGGAGCACAAGTCTGATGGGGAGCGGCTGAGGGAGCTGGGGTTGTTTAGTCTGCAGAAAAGGAGGCTGAGGGGAGACCTGATCGCTCTCTACAACTACCTGAAAGGAGGTGGGGGTTGGTCTCTTCTCCCAAGTAACAAGTGGTAGAATGAGAGGAAACGGTCTCAGGTTGCACCAGGGGAGATTTAGACTGGCTATTAGGAAGAATTTCTTCACCAAAAGGTTTGTCAAGCACTGGAACAGGCTGCCCAGGGACGTGGTTGAGTCCCCATCCCTGGAGGTATTTAAAAGATGTGTAGATGTGGTACTTAGGGACATGGTGTAGTGGTGGGTTTGGCAGTGCTAGGTTAATGGTTGGACTTGATGATCTTAACGATCTCTTTGAAACGAAATGATTCTATGATTCTATGAAATGTGGGCTGCTATAGTTTAAATATACTGGCACCATTTTGGATATAGAAAGAGAGGAATCCTTAATCCACTGTTGTAATTTGAACGTGCCTGGCTAGCACTGAAGTTGACAAAGGAAATACTGATCAGCCTGAAGCATGCTGGTGGGGAGAGATGGGTTGAGGCCCCTTTTCTACTCCCTTAGTAAAGGAGTAAATCTTCTGGACCAGTGTACAGGGCAGATAAGAAAACCAGAGAGAATTAGTGATGCCTTTTTCCTGGTAAAGACACCAGGAGATGGTGTGGTGGGAAGTGCATCAAGGGGTACCTGGGTATGTGTGTGTCATTGCTTCTGCTGTGTGAGACGTACCCTGCTCCAGCTGTTACAGTCCTAGTTTAGAAAGTGGCAGAGAAACATGAGGGTGCCTTGTAGTCACTGAGTATCCTGTAGTAAAGCTCAGTCCATCTAAAGCATTTCTAACACTCCCATGTGTGGAGCGCACAGGTACCTGGGGAAACCATCTTGCACATCCTTACAGAACCACCTGGTCCTGACACAGAACTGGAGGCTCTCCTGTGGTGGGTTCTGACACAAATACTTTTTTTTCCTTGTAGTTGCAGCCACAAAATGGCCCTGTGGGTCATCAAGGCGATGGAGAATCAGGTGGGCTTCCTGTAGCGGCCATTCTTGTGCCGGGCCTGGCGCTTGCTGCGGCAGCGGTCTGGATCTTGCTGAGGTATCGACAGCGGATGTGAAGAGTTCACGTTTTGGATATCACTGCACATTTTACACAGCTATGATGTAATTTAAAGGTAGAGAATCAACGATCTTACCACAGACTGATGTCAAAAAGGATCATTGCCTATCATAAAGCTCATGATGATGTTCTTTATATATTGATTTTGTTGCAAGGTGGATGGAAGCAGAGAGGTAAAGGGAAAGGGAGATGACTCTGTTCATGTATAGAGCAGGATAGCTGGTTTTTTGATTAATCTGAGGAGGTTTTGCCATCCCCCTGTTTTGCACCATGAACTTTCAAACACACTCATCTATTCTGTGTTTTAGGATGTGACTTCTGGTTAAAGGGAGTGGGGGTTGGGGTGGTTTTAAATCAAAAACATTTACTAGAGGCTTTGCCTTGTTTCCACTGAATTTTTCTTGAAACTAATGATCCCTGTCTGAACCATAAATAAAGAGAAACAATGCAGAGGGTATATTTTTTTTCCATTGAATTTTTGTTGGTTGTTGCTAAATAAATGCCTTAAGAAAAATGTATAAAATCTAATCTGTGGTTTCACCAGTAAAATCATCAGCGTAACTGCTGATTTAACAGTAATATGCAGTATTGGTGAGGTATTGTACCAGTTCTGGAAAGACAGAAGATAGCCTGCTGCTAGAAAAAGGCTTTGATTGTCAGAATGACTGCTCATTCTTGGGTCAAGAGTTGTAAGAGAAGGCTTTCCACAAATTTCTAGCATACCGGAGAGAGACAGGCAGACAATTGGATCACAAGTGTAAGTAATGGCAAGAGATTTGGGCATGCTGAAGCTGCAGAAGAGTCTTTAAATTAGTAATGAAGCAATAGTCCCTCCATCCGTCAAGTGGGTTGAAGTCTGCATCTCTCAGGTTAAAGGTCTGGTTTGGGGGTTATTTTTTGCATGGGGAATACTTTAGATAGTTTTCTGTAGCAACTAACTTGCTCTCTGCAGTCGGAAAATCTTAGGATAATTGAAAGGGAGAACCTGAGAGCAGGCTGGGATTGTCCTGGCTATTGCTTGTTTGTGAAGACTGATGTGATGTTCTGAGATAGACTGGCAGGTGTAAGCCAGGGTAAGGCTTAGCAAGTAAAACCAAAGGGAGAGACGCTTGCTCTGGAAAGCGTGTTGCTGAATTTACCTGCACAGTCTCCTCTTCTCACTGTGATTTGAATGATTTTAAATGCCCCAGCAGACTTGAGCTCTGTGGGGTAAGACCTGTTTCTCTTGTCTTCAAGAAATCAATGTGTTTTGTTGTTTTTGTAGAAGAAAAGCAAAATGCATGGTCTGGTCTGTATGATGCCAAAAAAAAAAAAAAAATCACATATGCAATATATGTATTCAAACAAACAAAAACTGGTGTGTTGGTGCTTTACTTACCTCTTTATTATTCTAGCAGGGCATTGCTTGATATATTTGAAATTGTTGTGTGTTTGCTGAGGGCTATATTCCTGCCATCTGCTGGAGATAGAAATGGTATGCTGTTATACATGACATTCCTAAATCACCACGTAGTTTCAGAGCACTTAGACCACATGAAATCTTGCTTTGGCCTATAAACAGCTCTGGTGTAAGAGGAAGAGGAAACAAGAGGAATTTTGCTCAGTGGTCTTAGGGGACTTTGGGAACAGAGTTGAGGTTTAGTGAATGCGTATTGGTGTTGGATGGCCTGGGCTGATGCTTGCAGTGACTTGCCGTGGCCTGCAAATGAGTTATGTCTGATAGCAGAAGGGCTGTTGTTCGAACAGATCTTTGCACGTGTAGCATGAACCGGCTTGCTTGTCTGTGACCTGCTCTGAATATGTGGCTATGGTGTCTTCATGGAGCACATGTGTGTATTAAGATGGATGATTAGAAGTTGATGCCATGGTATCACAGCCATCAGAATAAAGATGCAGGCAGTAAGAAAAAGGGCTGTCTGGGACAAACCTCTGGGACAAACAGTGCTTGCCTGAGTTGAGTTTCTCTGAGAGGGAGTATGCAGAACAGGCTAGGAGGATGAGAATTTGTGGAAGGGAGTGGTTAGTTTTATTCATTTCCCATTGAAGTAAGCAGAGAAAGCAAAGCCTTTGGGTTTTTTCTTTTTGTGGTGGCTTTTTTTTTTTTACCTTTCAGCTTTGGGATTTTGCTACTGTTCAGACATGATTGCCATCTGTGTTGTAGGCAGTTTATTATAAGGGGAGGGATATATCCAATGCCCAGATAATTGATGTGGCTTACTGAGCAAGAAAAGGCCCTTCTAGTGCGTAGTGTTCCTTTGGTTTTCTTTTCACAATTACTGAATAATTCTAATACCACAGCATTAACTCAGTGGCTTTTACAGAATTCTGAATGGTAGTTTTTACTCAGAATCTAAACCATGCACTCTGCCCTCAGGAACACCTTTCTGTGTCTGCTGCCTTCAAACCAGTGCCTGAGGAGTACCAAACAATCCCTTTTCCAATCCCTAGACACCTTTTGTCCTATTTATTGACAAAATCCTTGTGGGAAGTATACCTCAGCCCCAAACTCTCCTGTGAGCTGTGGCTTGTATTACTTTCAGCGGTTGGACTGTCTCACTTAAATTTTGTGTGTTTTCCAAAGTCTTTTCCACCATGTGGTTTCTATAGCCTTGAATTTCGTCTTTACACTGAACGCTGCATGTGCGTTTTCTGTCATTGTGGAAGAAGGGAATTAAAATAATGAGGACAGCCCGTAAATGCAAGCGATCAGAGAGAGTTTTACCTTTTGTTACAACTTAAATCTCTGGGTTTTGAAAAAAAGGTAAGTTGAAATCTTGAAGTCAAACATAAAAAGCATCCAAACTGTAATTTATAAGATTGAGGTTTTTTTAAGAACTCATTTGCCATTAATACTTTCGGCAGCTGAAACTCTTAAATCCCCCTGTTTCTCTCCCATTCTCATCTGTTCCTTCAGCCTTATTGTGAACTTACTGACCTGCTGAAGCCTGGATTTTCATATCTATAGTTTGAAGACAAATCCATCTAGTTTGACTTCCTGTACATTCTAGGCATTTGTGTCTCAGAGTCTGCTGAATTGCATGTGCTAATAATAGGTATTTGACTTAGGCATAATAGTGAGAAAGAGCAGCCAGACTTGATCTGAAGATAGGAAGACGCACTACTTCTGGCACTTTTTAATTAAAACAAACTAGAAAGGCAGCGTGTGGGAGGGAAAGGTGCCTTGCTTTCAGTTTGCCTTTAGGATCAAATAACTGGTTTGTTAAGTTGTTCTGTGCTAGATTAAAGAGGCATCTAATAACTGATAGCCTCTCCCTGTGAGGGGATTGTGAGTTGTCATTGCTTACTTCTTACATTATTTTTAAGAAATGAAGCCAGCTGAGCCCTCTGAGATTCTCAGTGTAAGACACTTTTTTTTTCTTGGAGTACGTTCTGTGGCTTTATGCACCCTTTCCAGTGTTTCTGTATTGCTTTGTAAGATCCAGACACCCCAACCACATGCAGAGTCTCACTACTGAGCATGCCAGTGCCATATAGGAGGAGTTTTCCATATAGTTTTTATCTGCAAATCCTTAAATTTTTTTTTGGTGAAGGTGCAGACACATGCAAAGCAAATTTAAGCCAGCTCCTAAGAGCTGGCTTTTCTTAAGTAACTTTTACAAATTTCTTAGAAGTGGTATACAGCCTTCCCCTTCTTCATTTGCTTTCTCAGGCGCGCTAAGGAATCTGTAAACCACAGAATAAACACCATTGCCACATGAATGGTAAATTCTTAATTCCAGTTTATAAATCAAAAGAGCAGTCCCTTTTGGTCATAGTGTGACACTAGAAATGCATGTTAAGTGCCTTTATATTCTGAGTTCTAAATCCTTGTCCATACCCGATGTGACCTGCGTGGTGTGGGTGAAGGTGTCTGAGTTTGCATTTTGGTGAATGACTGCATGGGCTGTGCACACTGACACACCCAGAGTACTCTCTCCCTGCCTTGTCTGCTGTATTATTTACCAGTTAACTATCTTTAGCAGTACTGGTTTTGTCTTCTGCCAGATCATTGGTGAAAATACTGAATGGGGTTTGGTACGGAGGCAACTTCCCCCCATGGTTTTGACTTTTCAGTAACTGTCCATATCTCCTGATTATTGGATTCTTTGGCTGTTTAACAGGTGTGTTTTGATGGTGTATAGCATTGTTGTTTTTTTTTTAAAAAAACCACATATATCAGCATGTTGCATAGGACTGAGTAGATTATATCTGAGCGGTCAGTAAACTTCATCTGTTCTCTTGCTGGCAGAAGCTGATACAAGGATAGTAATCAAGTCAGGTGAGCTTTATGAGCCAATCTTCCTCTCATCCTTTTTCCTAATTTATTGATGTGGGTTTTACCTATGGAAGTAATTTTCCTCTACTTGGGCGTATTTAAATACAGCATTTTCTGGTAATGGAGAAGTAGCACTGTAAGGTATAAACCATGCTGGTTTTTCATCTTTGACACAGCCACCTGCTTCAGCTACTTTAGTCTAACTAGTAATAAGCACTTGATGAGCCATTAGAGCTACTCTGAATGTTAATAACATTCATGCAAATAGACTAGAAGCTCTGTTTCCCTGAACCACTCTAAATTTAGAGTTCATCGATAATTTTCAAGGTAGATTGCTGACATTAATTGAAGGACATCAAGCTGTTAAATGGGAAATAGTCTAAGTTAGATGGTTCTGTGGTTCTTTAATATTTAGTAATCCAGGAAAATGCTTGGGTTCTTAAAGGTGTATTTTAAATCTAAAATGATTGAGATACTAGGGGATTCCTGTGTGGAACTTAGGACTATATGAAAGAAATTACTTGCTTAGACAGCAAATATTTCACCACTTGACTTAAGTACATAGGCTGTATGGGAATCCAAATGCAACACATGACATAGTGGGTTCACAGTTACCCCAAATGGTCTTTTGCATTCATTGCTCCTCAGCACGTTTTAGTAAACTTCTAAATCACTGATACAATAAAACATGGAAGGAAAGGGGATAAAAGAATTGTAATATTTAGGGCTTCTTTCACTTCCTTCTTTCTAAATGTAGCAAGTATAGTACAAAGTTTGAGAATATAGTTCAGAAATTTAATTTAAAAAGGTGAGTAGTAATCCATGATTATGTGGATTTTTTTTCTTCTTTCATTGTGTAAATAATACTCTTCAGAAGGGTTTCTAGTGAGTTCAGAGAAGACTTTAAGCAGCTCTGCTTCTGTTCCTCCACAGACTGTTGTCAGCTGGTGCACAAAAAGGCACGTTGGTCGCACACTGTAATGGCAAAGATAATACCTTTGGCTGTAAAGTGCTCTTACACAAGGGAAGTTATTAATGTATTCTTGGCTTTGCCATGTTGGGGTCACATGGGAAGGGAGCAGAAATCAGATAGGAAGTGAGACCAGAAAAGGTACAGGGGTCTTGCAGAAGCAGAGTGGGTAGCAGGGGGACACATGGCAGAGATGCGGTCTGCCTCGCATAGTAGTTCTCTGCTCTGGGAGCTTCCCTGCAGAAACCAAGCTCCTCGGCCCCTTCATCCAAGTCCTTGCAACAGCGTGAGGTTTCTGAGTCCTAGCTGAGCTGTCACGTGCCACGTGGCTGAATTGCAGCAAGAGTGCCACAAAAAGCCAGTTTGTCTGCCAACCCAGTGCTTGAAGATCACAGTTCTGCAAAGAAATTTCAGTCTTGAGTCCTTTTTCTTAAATTGCTTGAATTTTTTCCCTAGCAGTGGTACCAGTTTTGCCAGTTAACTATAAATCACTGAAGAAGCGTTGTGTAGATGTCGTCAAGGAATCTGATCAAACTGTTAACTTTCTTCTAATCGTAATTAAAAGGCATTATTTGAATCTGTACTGAAATTACACAGCGCAGTGGTTTATGGGCTCCACTGCGTTTTGCTCCGAGTTTGAAATGGGACTTCAGATGTTCTTGTGTGAACACTTAGACATGCTGGGATGAAGAGGAAAGAGCCTTCCCTATTCTGTATTCAAGTTCTCCCTACTTGGCAAGCTTTCATTAATCTTTCCTTGAACTGCTGGCACGTCCCATTTTGGCTACAGAATTTGTTTGTAGTGTATAAATCTTCTAAAAATCCTAAATGGAGGATGTAAGAGCTGTGATCAGCTGAATGAGAACATGCCTTTCTGAAGCTGTGGTATGAAGCTGGAAAATAAAACCAAACACAATCCAGTGCGTGGACTTCTGTGGCTGTGGTTTTTTTAAAAAAAAAAAAAAAGGTGTAGTCCAAAATGCTGCTTCAGGGAAACCACTTTACTCTGCTACTGCCGTCTCTAAGTGCTATTTTAAATGCTGGCGTCAGAACATGTATGCTGTTGTTCAAGGTGAATGCTGCAGTATGGAGATGTGGGTTGGATGTGAAAGGCACTGATTATAAAAGATTGGCTGGAGAGGGAGAAAGGTTTGGATAACTCCAAGGACTCAACAGCTGTTGCTAAAGGACGAGGTTTGGGCCACCTTGTGGCACTGTTTGCATGTGCCTCTGTCAATGTCTTGTGAGTGTCTGTGCTGATTCTTTAAGAAGCAGGCCCTGCTTTCCAAAAATGCAGGTTTATTTTTTGCATAAAGCCAACATGCCCTTGATTTTAAAGTGGTTAAAGGGATTTGTGCTCAATGGCTTCACTGACTGAAATAGGTTCTGACAGTCATGATATTTAACATTTTAGAGCTTGGATTGCAGTCAGCCCTTTAATAGGGGCAACCATTTCTGATTCAGAGCTTAACAACAGGGGATACAGAGGATGAATGTCTTGCATTGAGAAAAGAATAGCAACATTAGGCCGGTGTTCCCACCACACTTCTCCTGGCAGTGGGGGCAGGTGGAGCAGAAGGAGGATGTCAGAGTTGCCTCTCTTGCTTGTCAAATGCTGATCTGTTTTAAAAGCACCAAACCGGAAACTGTTCTCTACAACTTTGATTTGTGTGGTTTAGCCCCCATACTTTTCATGAGGGCACTTGATATACTTTCTTTATCTGAACATATTTTAACGTGTGTAGTAGAGTAGGGATGAAAAAAAATGTAGTAATATTGTGTTCACACAGAAATGACCTATCTATACAATCACTGCCTGTTGAAAATATGATCATTGAGCATTAGGGATTCATTAGCAATTCTCAATTCATTGGTTCCCAGGATGGCAATATCAGATCAGTGCAGTGTTCTTGGTTATGATCAGTAGCACATCTAAATATGCGTGTTTTGTGGGGAAGGGTCAGACAAATGTTCCTGCAAGCCAGGAAGCATAAATGCTAAGAAGAATGGGAAGCAAGGAAAATGAGAGATTAAGGCAAATGACATGTTGTCGCAGATGGTGAAAGAGATGAGTCAGACTCAGATGTGCTAATAGCTGTTATTGATAAAAGAACTCTTTCTCAAACGGTTGTTAGTGTGGTTTAAGCTTATCATTTGGAGGCCTGTGTGTTTATCCCCAGGCTTTAACAACACAGACTGTTCAAGAGCTGATGCTCATAGCCACTTGTTCACAGCTGCTTGCACACATGGCAGCATGGAGAGGGTCTCCAGCAAGATCATCTATGCCAGAATCAGTGACTGGCTGTGTTCTTTTCCTTTGGCTAAGAGGATACATGTTGATTATAGAAATAACCTTAAAAGAGCAGGAAGAGGGCAGAAGAATGAAGAGCTTTAATATTTTACCCAGCACATCTTCAGCTTTGCAAACCAGAATAAGAGGCACATGAGAAGTGTCTAGTTATACACTGGAGTGTATATGGAGTGATCTGTGTTGAAGAGAGGGGGTGTTCTTGCCCTTCACTTCTTTCATGTCTAAACTGCAGTTCCCCCCTTTTAGAAGAAGCTGCGTTGATTGTGCTTCTTTCAGGATGATAATAATGAACTTTTCCATAGGAGGGACAACTCCAAACTAGGGAAGTGGGTCCAAATGTCATACAAATTCAAACAGAGATAGCTGGACCAAGTGTTTGTTCAGAGTGGAGACTTTGAAAAGCTTATCTAAGTGGACAGTGCCACAGCTCTCTAAGCAATAGTTCATAGACACTGACTATAATCTAGGACTCTGGTCTTTATCCAAATACCTGCTGATTTTTGATTTGCAGAGCTCTGTTGAAGTCCTGGCCTGCCTGAATGGAAGGGACCTTCACACAGGTAACTTTGCCTTTGGTCAGCTGTTGCAAAAGATGCCTCAGGTGCTTATAGGAGCTCAGGGAAAGGCACAACTGCCCTGCAGCAATGAAGATGCTCTCAAATGCAAAGAGATTTGACTATGTCCCATAGCGTATGCCTCTGGCCACAAATCCTGCTACAATAGTACCCCTAGAATACTGAATTCATGGAAGAGTCATCAATATGAAGTATATTTAGGTGCTCTTTTGCCTATTAATAGCACAAGCTATAAAAACATGCCATGAAGATCTAGAGCTTTTGATGTCTTCTGAAGCCAAATTCTTGCCTAGAAGACAAGACAAATTCTATCTTAGTGTGCCCTTTTCATGAACCTCTGCTTTTCTTGCCATAAATTTTTGTCTGGAATGGAAACAAAATTTGGCTACTGGCTTTCCTACCAGGGAAGTGCTGCAGGAAGAAGTATACTTGGCTTCCAGAATGGTTTTTGGTTACAGCCCTTGCTACTAATAATACAAAGCTGTTTTGTGCTTTCTAGAAGTTAATGAGAAAGCTTGATCAAACCTCTTGGATGTTTGACCAACAGTTTCTCAACAGGGAGATCTAGTGGTTGAACAAGCTAAGTGATACTTTCTACTAGACTAGACGCTTAGCAGAAGGGAAAATTAAACCATTAACTAGAAAACCGGCTAAGTGATTTTTATATTTTAAGCTTGTATTCAGTATGAGCTGAGTACATTTTTAAGTCCCAATTATCACTTCTTGCTGCACTTTTACCTGTGCTGAATGTAAAGTTACTGGTTGCTTAATAAGTAAATGAACTGAATTTCTGAGCTGTAGGAATTCATCTTGCAGGTGAGGTATGTCAGCACATAATGTGTTTTTCTACTAAGGGGTGGATGCCTGTTTTGAACCCTGAGTACTACTTCTGTTACTGGCAAAAGAAATGTAGTGGTGGAGGCATGTGGGTAAAATCATCTTTTTATAAGGTGATATTAAAAAAAGCCTATGTTAGAAGAAGAGTCATTGATGATCTAAGTAGCGTGTGCATCATGAAAGTAATAGGGATAGAAGCACCACTGCTCTGGAACAGTTCAGAGATCCTTCCAGTTTGGGCCTGATTCTAGTTCCAGTCTGTATCTGGGACCAGTATTGGCTGTTTCAGATGCAGATGCAGTGGACCCCACAGGAGGTGTTGAGGAGATGGTCTTTTTTATAAACCACTGTAATTAGTCATTACCTTACCTTTTGAAGCATCAAGATACCTCTGAAAATCCTCCTCCTAAATACTGTTGCTGGTAGTACTGTTATAAATGTATTTATCTACAGGTACAAGTAAGGCAAGTTTCATGGGGAGATGTTGTTATCCTTTTATTTGATTAACTAATAGAATTGAAAACAGACAGGCAGGTCAGAGGAGCGTTAGCATGCCTAGATGCTGACTGTTTTCTGCCAACTGTATCCATTAGTCAAATAAAAGGTATGACCTCCCTGTATAAAATTTGCTTTTCTATGTAATGGTATCACTTGAAATACTGTTATTGTATTGCTTGCATTCTCTTCCAGTTCACTAGCATGTATTTTAAACAAAATACATCCAATTATTGAAAGTTGATGGATCCTGCTGTTGACCTTCTTGTCATTGAGGAAAATTGTTGGTTTATTCCCATTTTTCTGCCCTCAATCGTATATCAGAATGGTCAAATTGTACTTCTTGCAGCTCAAACAATAATTATTCATTAATGCTCCATGAGGAGCTTTGATAGATGCCTTCCAAAAATAGAAGTTGGTCCCTAGTTCTCTCCTGCTAACTGTTTTATTGATACAGTCAAGGAATTACAATGGGGATGCTTTTTCTTTGCACCGTAATCCTGCAGGGTGTCTTTAGGATTCTGCTTTCTTGGAGCTATTCAGCTGATTTATTAAGAAGGCAAGCAAGGTCTAACTTGCCCAGATTACTATCTGAGCCTTTTAAAATTAGGTAAAACAAACTTGATTTCCAGTTCTCTGGAAGAGGTGCTGGTCTTAATAAGGCTGCATGTTTTTGCTGTGTATCTAGTCACTTGAAAGTTCAACATCTAGCCTCATCCTTTGCTGCACGCAGTCCAAATCCCTTCAGTATAAACAACCCAAAGAAATTGATGGTAGAATTAGAAATCTTTGAGATTACCTTCCAATTTACAAAAATGTTCAAGGTCTTTTTCTCATCTACTAGAGCAGGTAGTGTGTGTGCTCTCTCTTTGTCTGTTTGAAGGAGATACCCAGATCTCACCCCAAAACTCCCTTGCTGAATTGTTCTCTGAGCCATCTTCTGCTTTTTCTGTCAGATTTTTTGCTTTCTTCTCCTACTGTGTGCTAGTTGCTGTAATGTTTCTCCTGACTCCTCTCTCACTGTCCTGCAACTGTGTACGTGCAGCCCTCTACCAAAAGTAATGTACATCTTAAGCCCTTTTCTAGAGTCCCTGGGCAGCCCCAGAAATGCCTTTGTTTTGGGCAGTGATGTACGGTCATGTTTGGAGTGGAAACTGCTAAACTCTTTCAGATAGCATCTTAAATAATAACTCTTGGTTTTTCTACTAGTTTCAGTACGTATTATGTTGATTGTGATAGGTTCTTACCTTTATTATCAAGCTTCAAGTCAGCTGAACTTCCACACATGGAGATATACTTCAGGGTGTTGATGTGGCTGGCAGTGTCATTGAATGCAAAGGTTGTTCCAAAGAGAGAGCTCTGGTCCCTCCTCCTGCAGGTGAGCCCTGGGTAGAGCCTCTTAGTTGCTTCACTCCTCCATGAACTTCAGTTTTTCCTCTTCTCTCACCACTCAAATTTACCAGAAGGAAAAGCAAGACTCTTTCTGCTTACAGTTCTCCAGATTCCTCCCTGTGCCTTTTTGGAATATCACACAGTGTTTTCTATGCTCCTGTCCTCCAGAACAGAGGCTAATTTTAAGAGACAGTATGATTTTTTTGATTGAGATACCAAAGGAAAGCCGCGCTAACTCTCTGGTGTTTTTGCTGATGTTTTGCAGGTCAGAAGAGTGCCAACCCAAAAGATTCCCTCTGGAAGGCACTGTGTGTCTTTTTAAGGGACTCTACTGGGCACCTGTCTCTGCTAAGCTCATTGGAAAGTCACTGACTGGATTTTTGTGACTCTCACAAGCTCTGAAATTGTATAGCGGTCAAAGCCAACCCTTTACAGATGGCAGCACCCAGAAAGATTCAGGAAGGAGTGATCTAATAATATTGCAGTGAAACAAGTGGAAGAGCTCCCAACAGGTAGTGCTTTGTCTTCTGGGACAGTTTAATAAACCTATAATGACCCTGTAGTGTTGGGGGAGTGATACATGCATCCCTTAGAGGTAGCTATCTTTTATTTCTGTGGAGAACCAAGTAATTAGTGGTGTTCTAACAGCTCCTTTCCATTTCCGGGTTGTTCCACTTTTGTATCTTCTTCAGAGTTGGAGATGACTTAAGAATATCGGCAGATAAGGTTCTTTTATCCACAAAATGCCCTCTCCTTTCCTTGTCTTTATTTTTCCCTCTTTCAAACATCAACAGTTATGGCAACAGGAAGATTGGAGACAAATAAGCAGCTGGCAGTCTTCCTAATGGGCAGAAACACAGGCTGGAGTCTCTCCTGAATTCAACAGCACAGTGGTAGAATCGCAGTAGCATTGCTAACTGTGGCACAGAGTGCATTTTGAGCTCACAAGGTAGCTGGATGTAATGAGGTGAGATATTGCTCGTGCTAAACCTTCTACCAGAGCTGAACAACGTGATGCATACAAATGCAGAGAACGTGATCTAAGGCTTTAAAATGGCTTTCCTTATTTAATTTATTTTCCAGAGCAAAATGGTAAAAGGTGGTCTGGGTTGCAAAACTAGGACTGAAAGAGCTGCTTAGTTGCTGATTCTGGATTACTTCAAGAAGAAAAAAAAGGGACATCGTGGTTGCCTCTCTTACCTGGCCTTAATGGAATGCCCTTCTTTTAGCCTAGCAAGTTTTCTAGAAATGGGGGGGGAGGGGGAAGTAGGTTTGACAACTATGGGATTAGATTCTAGTATTCTAGGGTTTGATTTCCAATATACTTGTATCTAATCCCTCCTACTCTTGGTGTCTTATGTTGGACCCTCACTCTGTAGACTGTTTTCCTGACATACTTGTATTATGCTTCAATCCATTCTTTTTTTTGTCTGCTGAGAGTTTCCTTAGCTCAGACTGTTCCCAGTTACAGAATAAAAAAAAAAAATTTACGATCGATATGCCAATAAGGTGAAAATGTTTGGTAACTGTTATCTTTATTTGGCCCCAGATTTAAATTGTGCAGATTTACCAAGTCTAATGGGACAGATTCAGTCTTGATGTGATTGAAAGGCATTGAAAGGCTAAATATATCCTTAGTTAGCTATGAATGGAGGTGAATACTCCAAATTTCAGATCTCAGCCCTCCTCTACTGAACTGAAAAGAAGTTTTAATTCGAGTTTCAATCCAAACTCCGTTGCTTGGCTTTATCTGCCTACTGGTTTGAAATTAATCCAGAGTTGAAACACCCTCCAAGCTTCAGGGTGGTTCAAATTTGAATTTCAAGAATGAGGAGGATCGGGAGGGAGGGAGGAGGGAAGCCAGTGTTGTTCCCTAATTACTAGTAATGTTTTAATTAAGTGGAATAGAGCTACATGAGTTTGATAATCTGAGTTCCTCTTTAGAATACTGCTGTCTATTAGGAGATACCTGCACTGGAAGTTGTTCTTTCTCATAGCACCACAGTTGTGTGAGAGCCATTTTATCCTGTCATTTTTAATGAAAGTTAAACCAGGAGTGATAGTATTTGAAAGCTGTTACTTCTGGCTCAACTACTTCATCTCCATTGTCATGCACTCAGCTTTATGTTTATAAGCATCCTCTGCAAAGGTACAGCTTATATATATATGGACTTCTGCATGCCTGTACTATATATGGACTACCTACAAAATCCAGTTGTCTGAGAAACATTCAAAAGTCAGTGTTTAGCTGTGCAAGGTATGGGAGTGTGTGTCTGAGTCTGCATTTGGTGACAGACTTTGGATTTAATCCTAAAATACCTCCCAGGTTGGAGCTATAAACACAATTGTTGTAAGCAGTAGTGGGTAAGGCTGGCTCAGCATGTGTCAAGTTATATGGTGGCATGTGTCAACAAAACAGCTCTTCTACAGCCACAACTATTTTTAGAATATTTCCCAGAATACTGCAGCTGCTGCTGCCTGCACTGAGATGCTAAGGGCTTTGCTTTGGCCCTTGTTAGCTTCTGCTCCTGGGATCTCGTATTCCTCCCCTCTGATGGAGTGGCCATGCAATGCCAATCCTGCGGATGATGCCTGGTGCCCCTGGGTTTTAGTACTCAGCCATCTGGAAGTGGAACAGAAGAAGTCGGAGCCTTTACAGCACTCTGGGTTTGGAAGGGCAGACGAAGCAGAGACTGAGGCTGTCTGGACCCATGTGCCAGTGAAATTTTACTGAATGGACTCTGCAGTGCTCAGAGCGAGCTGTCACTGTGCTCCAGGTTTTCAGGACATGAAAAGGAATTACAGTCTTTACGAGCTCATCTAAAAAGTGTAGTAGTGCTGCTCACTTCCAGCCTGTGAGTCAAAGCCTCACGGGAAGCATGTTTATGGTTTGGAGATCGGTAGAGGCACGGACAGGGATCACCTGTATGTAGCAGCATGTGCACAGTGATGTAGTCGGTGTTGCATGACACAGGGGCTGCTGCCCAGGACCTATTCTGTCCTGCCTCCCAGAATCATCGCCACATCCAGCCTTTGCTACTGTCTGTAAACAGCATGGTGAGTTCAGCTGGGCTAAGTGGGCATCCCCCAGTGGGCACATGCTGAAAGCTGCAAGAAAGCCCAGTAGCAGGGACAATAGGGACATTCTTTCTTCTTTTTTTGGGGGGGAATCGTTTGCAATTCCTTTTTAAGAGCATTATATTACAGGGGTATTTAGGCTTCAGTGACCAGAGACTTGGCACCACAAGATGTCTTCATCGCTGTCCGAGAGGCCCTCAGCACCTTGCAGAATGGGACCGTGCCTCGTTGCCCACATTAAACTGGCACATGGGCTCTTCCTTCTTTCCCTGCACCTTGCATTGCTCTCTGAGTGTAGCAGGACACTTCCTCTTTACCCCATGCCATGATTCCCAGACCCGTGAAATTGTTGCTCGCTCTTAGCACTAAAATCTGTTCTGCTCCCTGTGTCTTTTGGGTCTGCTTTTGCTTCTGAATTCAGTGGGGCTTCTGTCCATAGTTTCAATATATTAGAAGAGGGACGTTGTTTTTAAAAAGCAAAGCAAACAACATGAATTCTGAGCAGGAAAGCACTTTTAAGGTGTAATTCATTTTATGGCAAGGTGCTTTTGAGCTGTATATAAAATAAAAATCCTAAAAAAAAAATCCTTCAACTACACAAAGCAAAACAAACTTGACACATTAAATAACATGTTAATAAGCATCTATAAAATATATGATGGTTTCAATCTGATTTATTTTTCAGTCCATTGGAAACAGCTGAGGAATCATAGATGGTTATGGCACTTATGAATTGTAAGTCTCCTCACGACTGAAGGTAAATGTCAAAGACACCATGTGTTAGAACAAGATATTTTGCTTGACAGGTATGGCTTATTCAGGAAATAGGCTTCTGTTTTATACATACACACTCTACATTGCTCAGTTGAGTGTATTGGTTCCTTGAGCACCCATCCTGTAGCTGTCTTGTGTGGTTGAATACCTCCTCCTCATTTAGGTAAATAGCATTTTCTTTGGTAGTGGAGAAGGGAGAGGGTATGATCAGTGAATCCTTTCTCTTTGGTGCTCTTCTAGTAAGCAATAAACAGAACACATCTGTCACCTGTGTGGTTCAGAGGCACAACGTGAGCTGGGTTAGAACTGAGTTGCCAGAAGGCAAAACGTTTGTGACTGTGTCCTCTGCTCTTGCTGACTTTGACTTCCTAGCTGAGTGGGAGCGGGTTTTTCCTGTCAGTACTCAGAGCTCTGGCCTGGCCTTTTTCCAGCAAACATCAGAGGCTTCAGATATTCAGGCTGAGCAAAGGACATTTGATGTAAAGCTTTTCTCTTCTGACCTTCCAGGGCTTCTCTGGGAGAGGCGAAAGCTTTCCTAGAGAAACTGGCTCTGAAATAATTCCCTGGAGAGTTTGCACATCTGGTCTTTTTTAGCTTCTCACTGCTATCAACACAGAGCTTATTCTGGGGATAAATCCAACAGCCCTGGTGCTGACTTTTGAGAGAGGAGCAGAGAGAAGTGTCCCCCACTCCTTTTGGGCAGTGCCAGTTGCAGTCTGCACACTGCTCAAAAGTGAGTGCTGTTCTTGTCAGGCAGTGTCTCTGTGAATGCGAGCAGGTCAAAGGAGAAATGGGAAGATGATGGAAAAAACATCATGCTTGCAGCACTGCTAGCGGAGCACCCTCCAGGGAATATGCTGTATCCACCAGAAACACAGCAGAGAATGTTTCC
>NW_009600856.1:22736-29979 GCF_000690535.1 Cariama cristata
ATTTTCTCCCTTCACCTGAGAAACTAGTGTAACTCAGTGAGATTTGGAGACTCCAGGTACACGGACCATCATAACTGTAAGACCTGTGTATTGCTGGTGTTTTACTGACTGTATGAAAGAACAAAGTATGCTTTGGGCCAGGTGTGATGGAAGAATGGGATTGGTATGAATGAGACAGAGGGTATTGGTTTCCTTGTAGCTTGGCCTCAGCAGGTCAGACATGGGATAGGGTATGTATCTCATTGAGTACATCTAAAGGTGAGATCACCAAAGTGTTTTGATTCTGTAACTGTTCCAGTAGAATACAGGTCAAAGAAAAGCAGAGCTTCAAGATGTGGCAAGCAGCTGTACAAAGATGTGTCCCCAATAGTCTTGAGTGGATGGAGGTGCCATTGTGTACACGTGAAACATGATTCTGATGGCTGCACCTCGATTGCTGTAGCTCTTTCTCCTAGATCCTCGCCTCTTGCCTGTCTGCTCTACTTAAAGCCATTGATTGGCACTGCTCTGCTGCTGTGTACCACAAAGAAATTGTGGTCCTGACCCAATCTGTAACCTTGGGCGCTCTGCTGGATGGTGTTTTTGAACTATCCTACTTTCTTCTTTCCAGATGCTCCTCCCTCACAGATTCCTACGTCTGTGATGAGGCAACACAGGGGAGTTTATAAGGAATTCTTCAGGTTATATTCTGTTGTGAATTCTTCAGTTCCTATAGAAATGATTGATCCCCTTTTGCACTGTAGTCCCAGGGGAGGTAAGCTCATCTTTGGCCAGTGATGAGTACTGGAGTAGGTACAACAGAGATGAGGATGTAGCCCTGATGAAAACCTTGTTGGAATGAAAGGTAGAGTTATTCCTGTGCTGGCAGACACCCTGTGCATATCTAAAGAGACCTTATATGTGAAAGTCTCTTTACTGCTAGCAGTGAGTTTCATAGATGTAAAATTCAGGTATTTTGAGTTTTTGAAGGTGTATCTTGGCAGAAACATAGCTGAACTGGTGCACAGGATATTGTTGACTGTCCCTCAGCTGCTGGAGTCAGGATACATTTCTGGGTTGGATGAGTTTAACCAAGTGGCAGGGACAGGGGATGCCACTAAGGGGATTTTAAGAAATTTCCTTTAAACCAACATTTTTTTGGAATCTGGCATCTGAATCTCTTCTCATACCGTGTACAAGAGATGTGATTAGCCGAGAGATTTCAAAAGCAATGCAGTTCAATATAATGGAAAACACCTGACCTGTATCTGATTCCATTTGGGATCTCAGTAACAGCTGCAAATGAGGCCAAGCTGAATTCCGTCAGCATAGTGAGATCTCAAGAGCCCCTTTGGAGTATGCCTGGAATACAAAATACAACTAACCCTCTTGCATTTATTAGCATGACAGCTTCGAGAGGGAGAGAAAGGATGTATATGTGTGTGACTTGGTGGCTAAAGGTGGAGTTGTGCTGCTTAAATTTCTAAGGATGAATTTGTTGAGGCCTTGATGCTTGATGAGGCTGGGATGCTTTTAAGCTGGGGAAGGACAAAAGTTGAGCACCTGCTGGGATTCCATTTTGCAAGCAGTTCCTTTCGTTATAATGACAGGAGTTGTTCTGCTGCAATGCGTTTTTAGTGAAAACTGGCTTTTTCATCCAAAAGGCTAGGGTGGTTTGGTGTGTGATTTTTGTGGTTTTTTTTTTTTTTTTTTCAGGATACATTGATTTCCTACTCAGTCTCAGTGGGACTTACCAAAAGAGGCAAACTCCTTTCTTCTCCATCATCCATGGAGAGCCTCTGGGGAGCAGTTAAAGGAATTTTAGCAAAGTGAGAGTAATAATGCACTGAACTCTGGACAAAAGTTGAGTTTTTATATGTAGGTGAATCTCTGTGTACATACGAATATACACCCATATGCATATATATTTAATGAAACCTTGAACACTTTTGTGGAAAAATGTCTATGCCGGTATTTTCAGTTTCATCAGACTTTTCAGTTCTAATAATCCAGGTTCCTTTAGGGGTGGTCAAAATCTGCACCTGTGACTTTACCCTTCAGTCTCTGTATTGGATCAAACCTGTTCATTGTCTAGGCCCCCTCTCCTTCATTCTCTGATGATGTGTTGGGCCTATAGCCTCTGCGTCCTTGTGTACTAAAATTGGTACAGTCTTCAGCATCCCAGCGGGGCCTCCAGAGCATTACGGATGGTCATGTTGGGGCAGGATGGCGAGGCCTGATGAATTCAAATCAAGTGCTTCTCCTTTGTTACCCTCCACCCACCCAGTTCAACACAGCAGATCTTCCCATTGTATCTTTTAAAATTATTTTTATTTTATTTTATTTTTTTCCTGCCTATTTAGGCTGTACCCTTGGCTGAGTCACTCCATAGTGCTTTCAGTGTCAGGAGCATGCCCTTGTGTAACAGCAGAGCCTTGCACGGCTTAGCTCTGCTGCTTTGGCGTTGGGAGAATTGTCTCTGCTTTCTCACCCAGACAGCAACATTCCCCCTTGGTATAAGCACATTAATTGTGGTCTTTGTTGGTTCCCGCTGCGAGTTGTGTCCCAGGCACTATAGCAGGCTGGTGTGTCTGCAAGCCAGGGCTCTCTGCTGGTAGTGCTAAGGTGGCTGGTTCTCATCTGCTACATCTTAGCCAACAACGGGCTTGCACTGGTCTGTTACTGCCCGCCGGCCATTTTCATCTGTCTTGTTTAGTGGTGAGCAGAAAATGATATGGGACACACCATTTGGGTCTATGTATCCCATAAGGCTTTATTTTCATGAAGAATACAGCCGGTATTGCTGCAGTGCTATAACTGAGCTTTTTAGCTGTTGAAGAGTACCAGAAGCAGTGTGGTGGTGCTTTGCTGCCCCCCACCCTTACCTTTTTCTGGGCCTTGTTATGATTTCAGAAATCATGCCTTAGCCTTTGTGTAATGAGCTGGGCAATAAGCGCCCCTTGATCGTACCAGAAACTCTCCCAGCTAAGGATGGAAAAATAGTGATTGTACCAGCAACATCTGTCACCTGGCCAAGGACGGGAACTTGACAAAACAGGCCTTGGTATATCTCTTATCTGAATAGAAACGACAAAGCAGGCCTTGGAGACCTGAGCAAAGTATGCCTCGGTACATCCCTTATCTGATCGTAGCTCGAGTAGAACACGGTATCAGTGTTCATCCACTGAAATTGTGGTCAGAATAGAAATTCACTAATGACTCAAGCCAGTCATCCTGCGAGCCCATAAACTGGTCCAAAGCGAGACCCTTTGAGCTGTCCTGGACCACAGCAGGCCATGACCAGCATCTCCCTCAGAGCGGGACGCCTCTTGGAACTCGTGAACACTCAGGTTTGTGAAGTTTGGAGGATTGTTGCTGAAAGCAGACAACAAGACCTGGGCTGAAAATCCTTCACTCCTCGAGACTCAACCCTTACCCATTGAGAGATGACAAGGCATTAGAAGTGAGTACTTCACTGAACTCGAGGGAAATTTTTCTAATAGTTATACCTACCTTTTATACACTTATACCTTTATACACTTATTTCTTTATATATTTATATCTTTATGTCAGTTTTCAGCTGCTGCCTCCCTCTTTTTCCCCTCTTCTTCCCCTTTTCCCGTCAGCTTCTCTGTTCCAGGATTACAGAAGCAGAGGGGCTGCCCTCTTGCAGAGGAGCTGTTGAGATCTGTCCCATGTCCGTGTGAGTTCCCTGGCCAGGATTTCCTCTTGGACTCAAAGACGACTTCTATAGCAAGAGGAACCTGGGAGGAAAATGGATAAGACTAGAAAACAGAAGAGCTGAAGGATACTGTCTTGTCTTGTTGGTGAGAAAGGACAGTGGTGCTGGCTAGGGGGTAGGGGTGATATGTAGAGGCTATTTCTTCCTGCACACTTCTTACCTCAGGACTCTGTTACAGACCCTGTGTGAGCCATATCAGCCTGTCTCCTACTGAGGAATTCTGCCCAAGAAGAGGGTTTTGCTCATCTCCTTTTTTTCCTGCCACAGCACTGTCACTTTTTTCTGCTGTTCCCCACATCTGGTGGGTGAGATTAGGAGTTAGAAAGGAAGAGAGGTGCTGGTCTGGGAATTCACAGCCCCCTGGTAGGAGAAAGGGAGAGGCCTGAGGAGGGGGTTAAGACCCCTCTGCTCCAGTAAGTCTACAACCATGTGAAGTACACGAGTGCAGTCTGGGTATAACTGGTATCTTTGTAGCCTTGATGTAAGGACAACCATTTGTTTCTTGAGTTAAGTGCAGTGACACTAAGGTTTTGCTGTATGTTCTGGAGTGCTGGTGTCACTGCAACAAAAATGCATGTGAAATCAAGGTAGCAGGTGTGACATGCTCTAAGGATCATGGGGATATCCCTATTGGAGCAGATGAAAGAGCAGATGGCATAATTTAAGTCCCCAGGTTCTTTAGACAAGATCTATTGGAGACTGAAAGGTACAATCCTCATATCATTGTAAGGGCATGTCATAATCTTAGATTTGACACATGACAATCAAAATGTAAGTCATAAAGCATGGAAGAAAAATTACACTATACAAGTAGGAGTGTGAAATTTGAGAAGCTGTAAGATTTTGCTGTCTCAATCTATTGTCCTCTCAAGTGCTGTGTCTTGTACTTAACCTGCTTCTTTTAGAATACTGCTAAGGGTGTGTTTTGCTTTTCAATAAGGAGTCATTTTCTAAGCAATAATCATGCAGGAGCTTTTATTCTAGAAATGCCTGTCCTTCAAATTAACATCTTCACTCTAATTCAGAGCTGGAGATCCCTCCTTGCAGTTATTTTATACATGAGAATTAGTGTTGTTGTAGAAGATTACTGCTGTGCAAGGATGCAAGTAAGGGCAAGGCAGGCACTATGTATTTTTTCAAGACACACAGAAAACTAAATGAAATATCTTTGTGGAATAAAATAACCAGAGACAGTGGGAGTGTTCAAGAGGAAGTAGGCTCTAAAATGGGACCTGAGCAAGGCTACAGTATGTGGTCTGGGAGTGTTTGAAAATGCGGAGAACCAAAGATGCACGCCCGTGTGTGCATGGGGGGTACCAGGCTGAGGGAGAAGGTGTCAGGAATGGTGCTAATGGAGCAAGGCACAGAGTTCGCTGGGAGGAGCAAGCCAGCTATGAGTTTTTGCTTTGTTGGCAGAAACAGAACCTTATGTATATTTTTGTGAGCCAGTAGGACTGTACCTGCATAACACCTTTACTGATATAATAATTTTTTCCTAATAGGAACATGGATAGGCTTCCGATACTGGCATACTGCTTAGACAGAGTAGGCAACACAGGAAGAATGATACTATTTTATTTTATTGTTTTATTTGTAACTTTATTTCAGGGCTTTAACCAGAAAGAATCAGTTATCACTGTCTCAGGTAGGTAGGTTATGGCTGTAGGTGGGAATGTGTGTGCTTTAGTGTTCATGACACCTACAGTGAGGAACTGGCAGAACAGGCAAACTCTGAGTTTGTCTGAAGCAACATTGACATTTTTATATACTTACTCCATTACTTCAAGCAAAGTTATGAGGATGAGCAGTGCTTCAGGAAAAGTGAACTCCTATTGGCTATTCATTCCAGGACTGACCTTGCAAAATTAGATACTTAGGCCTGTTGCATTCAATTTTTCAGTGATTGAGGGTTGAAGAAATCTGTATTAGCCGTGGACCTTGTTGATAAGATCACCAAATTCACTTAATTCCTATAATAATAAGCTAGTCCATTAGCCTGCAGTGCCATCTAGCCTCCTCATCCTTTGGAGAGCAGGAAGTATGGCGTGAATATTTAGAAAGATAAAAACTACTTGGAAAACATTCATGTAATGAACTTTTTTCCCCTTTGTTTAGGGATACAATAATTCAATCTCATCAGAAGATTTTCATCAGCAGTCTGAAAATCATTGTCCTGGTATTAGCCAGTGGGGGTAAAAACAGGGGAGAAAGAGATTATTTTTCTTCAAAATGTTAGTTCCTTGTTCAATGCAAATATTACTCATAATTTGTAAGGTCTGAGCTTGGTAAGGAAGCAGCCAAACTGGTGCATGACTGTTAAATATTTTAACAGTCTGATTCATCTCAAAGTGATTCAGAGACTATTGATAGTAGTCCTGTCAGGAGTTGCCATCTCTGTGGTGAAGTTGGAGCAGTTAGTGACATACCACTAGTCCTTTGTGCCATTTCATAGCATTCACAAGTTAAAAGTATGTGGGGAAATTAAGGCAGCAAATGGAGTTCTGCTGGGACACTGATATGAGCATCTCTGCTACCTGAAGCAGTCATGCAGAATTGGCTTCTGTCGATGGGTGGGTCCCAAGGGCAGACTGCTGAGGGGAGAAATGGTCTTGGGAAAGAGGAACCAAGGCTCTGCTGCCTACCCTGCCTATGCATGCCTTGGGGAGCCAGGGCTGCTGCTCTCCTGTTCCTCCTCCTTCCCCGATTCTTTATTAGGTGAGGGGAAGTTGGTGTACTTGGGTTTGCAGAGTAGCTACTGCAGGATAGCCATTTGGCTTTGTTTCATGGGGACCTATGGTCCTAGAACTGGAGGAAGAGACTGAGACATTAGCAAGGATGCAGGGTGGGAACAGCATCCCAAAATCAGGTTGGATGCAGGAGGTTGGTGAAGGGTAAGAAACACATCCTTACATCCATGAACTCCACCAACTTTGCAAGAGGCCTTTGTGCCTCTTCCAGCCTCTCTGCCCTACCTGCCAGTGGAACCTTCCATATCACTGTTGCAAGACAGAATTGTTTTTTCC
This sequence comes from Cariama cristata, assembly GCF_000690535.1. Lineage (NCBI taxonomy): Eukaryota > Metazoa > Chordata > Aves > Cariamiformes > Cariamidae > Cariama > Cariama cristata. Next base: position 29,481 of record NW_009600856.1, read on the forward strand.
TCACGCTTGGGGTGGCTGGGTTCAAATTCTTTGCTTGCTGTTCAGATGATGATCCAACTTCTGTGTTAGGGGATTGTTAATAAGTGATGGGGAAATTAAATTCAGATAATCCATTTCTGACCAATACACTTCCAAGACATCTGTGATAGCTTCTGCCTTCCTAAATAACAAATGTATTTAATCTGAAGTTTTGAGTTTCAGTAGCTCTGTAGAAACAAACACACAGCTTTTTGCTTTGGCATCGTTAACTTGAATCTCCCTGCATTTAGACTTGAAAGAGATTAGCACATAGGTCCTTTGTGAAACACTGCAAATGGTGACTAAACCTGGGGCCACTCTCATGGTGTCAAAAATAGGCAGAAAATGGAAAATGTGTACTGCCACAGGCTGCCTTTGTGTAGTGGGCTCTTTCAATTAGTTTGCCATTGCCAAATAGGACCTCAAACTAAGCTCAATGAATGTGCATGGGATGGGACACTGTTACTAGTTTTCTTTGATA